>NW_026600298.1:242500-321173 GCF_029448725.1 Salvelinus fontinalis | reverse complement strand
TTGCTGCTGAACACTGTTGCTGAACGCTGTTGCTGAACACTGTTGCTGAACGCTGTTGCTGAACACTGTTGCTGAACACTGTTGCTGAACACTGTTGCTGCTGAACACTGTTGCTGAACACTGTTGCTGAACACTGTTGCTGCTGAACACTGTTGCTGAACACTGTTGCTGCTGAACACTGTTGCTGCTGAACACTGTTGCTGCTGAACACTGTTGCTGAACACTGTTGCTGCTGAACACTGTTGCTGCTGAACACTGTTGCTGAACACTGTTGCTGAACACTGTTGCTGCTGAACACTGTTGCTGCTGAACACTGTTGCTGCTGAACACTGTTGCTGCTGAACGCTGTTGCTGAACACTGTTGCTGAACACTGTTGCTGAACCCTGTTGCTGAACACTGTTGCTGAACACTGTTGCTGCTGAACACTGTTGCTGAACACTGTTGCTGCTGAACACTGTTGCTGCTGAACACTGTTGCTGCTGAACACTGTTGCTGCTGAACGCTGTTGCTGAACACTGTTGCTGAACCCTGTTGCTGAACGCTGTTGCTGCTGAACACTGTTGCTGCTGAACACTGTTGCTGAACACTGTTGCTGCTGAACACTGTTACTGCTGAACACTGTTGCTGAACACTGTTGCTGAACACTGTTGCTGCTGAACACTGTTGCTGCTGAACGCTGTTGCTGAACACTGTTGCTGAACACTGTTGCTGAACCCTGTTGCTGAACACTGTTGCTGAACCCTGTTGCTGCTGAACACTGTTGCTGAACACTGTTACTGCTGAACACTGTTGCTGCTGAACACTGTTGCTGCTGAACACTGTTGCTGCTGAACACTGTTGCTGCTGAACGCTGTTGCTGAACACTGTTGCTGAACCCTGTTGCTGAACACTGTTGCTGAACACTGTTGCTGCTGAACACTGTTGCTGAACACTGTTGCTGAACACTGTTGCTGAACACTGTTGCTGCTGAACACTGTTGCTGCTGAACACTGTTGCTGAACACTGTTGCTGAACCCTGTTGCTGAACGCTGTTGCTGAACACTGCTGCTGAACGCTGTTGCTGAACACTGTTGCTGCTGAACACTGTTGCTGAACACTGTTGCTGAACACTGTTGCTGCTGAACACTGTTGCTGAACACTGTTGCTGAACCCTGTTGCTGAACGCTGTTGCTGAACACTGCTGCTGAACGCTGTTGCTGAACACTGTTGCTGCTGAACACTGTTGCTGCTGAACTCTGTTGCTGAACATCTGAGGATGGAAGCGTGAATACACAGAACGGCGGAATAGTCAACATCACTCACACGTCACGTAAAGATTCAACACATGCCGCCTATTTTTAACACGTCCATAACAAATGAGGATCTTATTATACACCGTATTCCAAATGGCTCCACATAACCCCAAGGGAAGAATCTACATGCCTTGTGATGTTAGACCAACACACTGCCAGCTAAATGTGTGCTGATTACATCTAGAGGCAGATAGAAGCAGGTTCCACTCCATTCATAGAACACCTCTACTGGTTCTAAGAATCCGGGGGGGGGGGGGGGGGGGGGGGGGGTCAAATTACTGTCACGTCTGTGTGTGGCTGGTGTTACCGTGGACATGAGAGCCGGTCGGTGCTCTTTTCTTAGAGCCAAAGCCTTGAAAGAGGGGGGTGGGGGTAGAGGAGGATGGGGGTTGGGGTAGAGGGGGGTGGGGGTAGAGGAGGATGGGGGTTGGGGTAGAGGGGGGTGGGGGTTGGGGTAGAGGGGGGTGGGGGTAGAGGAGGATGGGGGTGGGGGTAGAGGGGGGTGGGGGTAGAGGAGGATGGGGGTTGGGGTAGAGGGGGGTGGGGGTTGGGGTAGAGGGGGGTGGGGGTTGGGGTAGAGGGGGGTGGGGGTAGAGGAGGATGGGGGTTGGGGTAGAGGGGGGTGGGGGTTGGGGTAGAGGGGGGTGGGGGTAGAGGAGGATGGGGGTGGGGGTAGAGGGGGGTGGGGGTAGAGGAGGATGGGGGTTGGGGTAGAGGGGGGTGGGGGTTGGGGTAGAGGGGGGTGGGGGTTGGGGTAGAGGGGGGTGGGGGTAGAGGAGGATGGGGGTTGGGGTAGAGGGGGGTGGGGGTTGGGGTAGAGGGGGGTGGGGGTAGAGGAGGATGGGGGTTGGGGTAGAGGGGGGTGGGGGTAGAGGAGGATGGGAGTTGGGGTAGAGGGGGGTGGGGGTTGGGGTAGAGGGGGGTGGGGGTAGAGGAGGATGGGGGTTGGGGTAGAGGGGGGTGGGGGTAGAGGAGGATGGGGGTTGGGGTAGAGGGGGGTGGGGGTAGAGAGGATGGGGGTTGGGGTAGAGGGGGGTGGGGGTTGGGGTAGAGGGGGGTGGGGGTAGAGGAGGATGGGGGTGGGGGTAGAGGGGGGTTGGGGTAGAGGAGGATGGGGGTTGGGGTAGAGGAGGATGGGGGTTGGGGTAGAGGGGGGTGGGGGTTGGGGTAGAGGGGGGTGGGGGTAGAGGAGGATGGGGGTTGGGGTAGAGGGGGGTGGGTGTAGAGGAGGATGGGGGTTGGGGTAGAGGGGGGTTGGGGTAGAGGAGGATGGGGGTTGGGGTAGAGGGGGGTGGGGGTTGGGGAGGATGGGGGTTGGGGTAGAGGAGGGTGGGGGTAGAGGAGGATGGGGGTAGAGGAGGATGGGGGTGGGGGTAGAGGGGGATGGGGGTTGAGGAGGATGGGGGTTGGGGTAGAGGGGGGTGGGGGAAGAGGAGGATGGGGGTTGGGGAGTTGAGGGTAGAGGAGGATGGGGGTTGGTGGTTGGGGTAGAGGGGGGTGGGGGTTGGGGTAGAGGGGGGGTTGGGGTAGAGGGGGGTTGGGGTAGAGGAGGATGGGGGTAGAGGAGGATGGGGGTGGGGGTAGAGGGGGATGGGGGTTGGGGAGGATGGGGGTTGGGGTAGAGGGGGGTGGGGGTAGAGGAGGATGGGGGTTGGGGAGTTGAGGGTAGAGGAGGATGGGGGTTGGTGGTTGGGGTAGAGGGGGGTGGGGGTTGGGGTAGAGGGGGGTTGGGGTAGAGGGGGATGGGGGTTGGTGGTTGGGGTAGAGGGGGGTGGGGGTTGGGGTAGAGGGGGGTTGGGGTAGAGGAGGATAGGGGTTGGTGGTTGGGGTAGAGGGGGGTGGGGGTTGGGGTAGAGGGGGGTGGGGGTAGAGGAGGATGGGGGTTGGTGGTTGGGGTAGAGGGGGGTGGGGGTAGAGGAGGATAGGGGTTGGGGTAGAGGGGGGTGGGGGTAGAGGGGGATGGGGGTTGGTGGTTGGGGTAGAGGGGGGTGGGGGTTGGGGTAGAGGGGGGTTGGGGTAGAGGAGGATAGGGGTTGGTGGTTGGGGTAGAGGGGGGTGGGGGTTGGGGTAGAGGGGGGTGGGGGTAGAGGAGGATGGGGGTTGGTGGTTGGGGTAGAGGGGGGTGGGGGTAGAGGAGGATAGGGGTTGGGGTAGAGGGGGGTGGGGGTAGAGGAGGATGGGGGTGGGGGTAGAGGGGGGTTGGGGTAGAGGAGGATGGGGGTTGGGGTAGAGGAGGATGGGGGTTGGGGTAGAGGGGGGTGGGGGTTGGGGTAGAGGGGGGTTGGGGTAGAGGGGGATGGGGGATGGGGGTTGGGGTAGAGGGGGGTGGGGGTTGGGGTAGAGGGGGGTGGGGGTAGAGGGAGGATAGGGGTTGGGGTAGAGGGGGGTTGGGGTAGAGGGGGGTTGGGGTAGAGGGGGGTGGGGTAGAGGGGGGTTGGGGTAGAGGGGGGTTGGGGTAGAGGGGGGTTGGGGTAGAGGGGGGTGGGGGTTGGGGTAGAGGGGGGTGGGGGTAGAGGAGGATGGGGGTTGGTGGTTGGGGTAGAGGGGGGTGGGGGTTGGGGTAGAGGGGGGTGGGGGTAGAGGGGGATGGGGGTTGGTGGTTGGGGTAGAGGGGGGTGGTTTTGTGTAATGTCTCTCAGTGTTTGTCTTCCTGGATAGCAGAGCTTGGTTTTGTAATGTCTCTGTGTGCACGTTCACATTCACATGGGCACTGGGCTGAACCAATGGGAGGGCCTGAACCAATGGGAGGGCCTGAACCAATGGGAGGGCCTGAACCAATGGGAGGGCCTGAACCAATGGGAGGGCCTGAACCAATGGGAGGGCCTGAACCAATGGGAGGGCCTGAACCAATGGGAGGGCCTGAACCAATGGGAGGGCCTGAACCAATGGGAGGGCCTGAACCAATGGGAGGGCCTGAACCAATGGGAGGGTCTGAACCAATGGGAGGGCCTGAACCAATGGGAGGGCCTGAACCAATGGCAGGGCCTGAACCAATGGGAGGGCCTGAACCAATGGGAGGGCCTGAACCAATGGGAGGGCCTGAACCAATGGGAGGGCCTGAACCAATGGCAGGGCCTGAACCAATGGGAGGGCCTGAACCAATGGGAGGGCCTGAACCAATGGGAGGGTCTGAACCAATGGGAGGGCCTGAACCAATGGGAGGGCCTGAACCAATGGGAGGGCCTGAACCAATGGGAGGGTCTGAACCAATGGCAGGGCCTGAACCAATGGGAGGGCCTGAACCAATGGGAGGGCCTGAACCAATGGGAGGGTCTGAACCAATGGGAGGGCCTGAACCAATGGGAGGGCCTGAACCAATGGGAGGGCCTGAACCAATGGGAGGGTCTGAACCAATGGGAGGGCCTGAACCAATGGCAGGGCCTGAACCAATGGCAGGGCCTGAACCAATGGGAGGGCCTGAACCAATGGGAGGGCCTGAACCAATGGGAGGGCCTGAACCAATGGCAGGGCCTGAACCAATGGCAGGGCCTGAACCAATGGGAGGGCCTGAGAGCCCCGGAACTTGTTTTTGTTCCTTCTTCTCTTCCGGTAACAAGATGGACGTCAAGGAGGGGGTATGAGGCCGTTGCCTGACGACTCAAACTGAATTCTTCCACTGTTCTATCGTTCGCTACGTACTTCGGTGTGAGACGGCCATTGTTGAAGTCGTTTGTGGTGACGTCACAATGAGGGGTGTTATACAAAACAAAATCATCAGCGATTGGATCATCTCTAACCAATCAGAGTAGCAAAGTCAATGACGAATTATCAAACCTCCGTTTAACACGTGTGTTCTGGCTCTGGCCCAACCCATTGGCTTCTGGGACCAATCAGAACAGTTTGAATGTTTTCCCGTTGAAGAGATTGTTGTGGAGGTACTCATATCCAGACTCAATGCAGAGAAGGAACTACCGTCCGTGGGCATGACGTATCATTTGGTCGGAGCAGGGTTTCATTTATTTACTGAGAACTTGCAATGTATGAGTGGGGCAGAGGGGGGCTGGGGGAGATGGGGGCAGGGGAGAGGGATGCAGAGGGAGAGGGGGGCAGAGGGAGAGGGGTAGCAGAGGGAGAGGGGGGCAGGGGAGAGGGGGGCAGAGGGGGAGGGGGACAGAGGGAGAGGGGGGCAGGGGAGAGGGGGGCAGGGGGAGAGGGAGGCAGGGGAGAGGGGGCAGAGGGAGAGGGGGGCAGAGGGAGAGGGGGGCAGAGGGAGGGAGAGGGAGGTAGAGGGAGAGGGGGGCAGAGGGAGAGGGGGGCAGGGGAGAGGGGGGCAGGGGAGAGGGAGGCAGAGGGAGAGGGGGGCAGGGGGAGAGGGGGCAGAGGGAGAGGGGGGCAGAGGGAGAGGGGGGCAGGGGAGAGGGGGGCAGGGGGAGAGGGGGGCAGAGGGAGGGAGAGGGAGGTAGAGGGAGAGGGGGGCAGAGGGAGAGGGGGGCAGGGGAGAGGGGGACAGGGGAGAGGGAGGCAGAGGGAGAGGGGGGCAGGGGGAGAGGGAGGCAGGGGAGAGGGGGGCAGGGGGAGAGGGAGGCAGGGGAGAGGGGGCAGAGGGAGAGGGGGGCAGAGGGAGGGAGAGGGAGGTAGAGGGAGAGGGGGACAGAGGGAGAGGGGGCAGGGGGAGAGGGGGATAGAGGGAGAGGGGGGCAGAGGGAGAGGGGGGCAGAGGGAGAGGGGGCAGAGGGAGAGGGAGGTAGAGGGAGAGGGAGCAGAGGGAGAGGGGGCAGAGGGAGAGGAGGAGAGAGGGAGAGTGGAGGGGCTACAGAGGAGGGGCTAGGTAGAGAGGAGGGGCTACAGAGGAGTGGCTAGGTAGAGAGGAGGGGCTAGGTATAGAGGAGGGGCTACCGAGGAGGGGCTAGGTAGAGAGGAGGGGCTACAGAGGAGGGGCTAGGTAGAGAGGAGGGGCTAGGTAGAGGAGGGGCTACAGAGGAGGGGCTAGGTAGATAGGAGGGGCTAGGTAGAGTGGAGGGGCTACAGAGGAGGGGCTAGGTAGAGTGGAGGGGCTACAGAGGAGTGGCTAGGTAGAGAGGAGGGGCTATGTATAGAGGAGGGGCTACAGAGGAGGGGCTAGGTAAAGCAAAAAACAGGTTTAGGCATTTTTGCAAATGTAATAAAATAAAAAAAATATGAAATATCGCATTTACATAAGTATTCAGACCCTTAACTCAGTACTTTGTTCAAGCACCTTTGGCAGTGATTACAGCCTCAAGTCTTCTTGAGAATGATGCTATAAGTTTGGCACACCTGTATTTGGGGAGTTTCTCCCATTCTTCTCTGCAGATCCTCTCAAGCTCTGTCAGGTTGGATGGAGAGCGTAGCTGCACAGCTATTTTCAGGTCTCTCCAGAGATGTTTGATCGGGTTCAAGTCCGGGCTCTGGCTGGGCCACTCAAGGACATTCAGAGACTTGTCCCGAAAGCCACTCCTGCGTTGTCTTGGGTGTGTGCTTAGAGTCAGTGTCCTGTTGGAAGGTGAACCTTCACCCCAGTCTGAGGTCCTGAGCGCTCTGGACAGGTTTTCATCAAGGAGCTCTCTTCACTTTGCTTTGTACATCTTTCCCTCGATCCTGACTAGTCTTCCAGTCCCTGCTGCTGAAAAACATCCCCACAGCATGATGCTGCTGCCACCACCATGCTTCACCATAGGGATGGTGCCAGGTTTCGTCCAGACGTGACGCTTGGCATTCAGGCCAAAGAGTTCAATCTTGGTTTCATCAGACCAGAGAATCTTGTTTCTCATGGTCTGAGAGTCCTTTTGGTGCTTTTTGTCAAACTCCAAGTGGCCTGTCATGTGCCTTTTACTGAGGAGTGGCCTGTCATGTGCCTTTTACTGAGGAGTGGCTTCTGTCTGGCCACTGTACCATAATGGCGTGATTGGTGGAGTGCTGCAGAGATGGTTGTCCTTCTGGAATGTTCTCCCATCTCCACAGAGGAACTTTAGAACTCTGCCAGAGTGACCATCGGATTCTTGGTCACCTCCCTGACCAAGGCCCTTCTCCCCCGATTGCTCAGTTTTGCCGGGCGGCCAGCTCTAGGAAGAGTCTTGGTGGTTCCAAACTTCTTCCATTTTAGAATGATGGAGGCCACTGTGTTCTTGGGGACCTTCAATGCTGGAGAAATGTTTTGGTACCCTTCCCCAGATCTGTTCCTTGACACAATCCTGTCTCTGAGCTCTACGGACAATTCCTTCCACCTCATGGTTTGGTTTTTGCTCTGACATGCACTGTCAACTGTGGGATCTTGTATAGACAGGTGTGTGCCTTTCCAAATCATGTCCAATCAACTGTATTTACCACAGGTGGACTCCAATCAAGTTGTAGAAACATCTCAAGGATGATCAATGGAAACAGGATGCACCTGAGCTCAATTTCGAGTCTTATAACAAATGGTTTGAATACTTATGTCAATAAGGTATTTCTGTTTTACATTTTAATAATACATTTAATACATTTGCAAAACATTATAAAAATCTGTTTTCGCTTTGTCATTATGGGGTATTGTGATGTTAATATGGGGTATTGTGATGTCATTATGGGGTATTGTGATGTCATTATGGGGTATTGTGATGTCATTATGGGGTATTGGGTGTAGATTGCTGAGAACAAACACGTATTTAATCCGTTTTAGAATAAGGCTGTAAAGTAACAAAATGTGGAAAAAGTCAAGGGGCCAGAAAAACCTTCCGAAGGCGCTGTATGTCTGTTTTAAAAATGTTTTCTGTGTTTTTGGCACAAAGATCCACTGTACCAGTTGTTCAGCCTCTGGTCACATCTTGATTACTGTCCAGTAATATGGTCAAGTGCGGCAAAGAAAGACCTGGCTAATCTGCAGCTGGCTCAAACACAGAGCAGCATGCTTTGCCCTTCACTGCACATACAGAACTAACATCAACATACATGACAGTGTTTCCTAGCTGAGGGTTGACGACAGATTAACTGCTTGCCTTTTAGTTTTAACTGTTACTGTGACAAAAATTCCAGATTGTCTGCATAATCGAACAACATACAGCTCAGACACCCACACATACCCCACAAGACATGTCACCAGGGGTCTCTTCAGACACCCACACATACCCCACAAGACATGTCACCAGGGGTCTCTTCCAGACACCCACACATACCCCACAAGACATGTCACCGGGGGTCTCTTCCATACACCCACACATACCCCACAAGACATGTCACCGGGGGTCTCTTCCAGACACCCACACATACCCCACAAGACATGTCACCGGGGGTCTCTTCAGACACCCACACATACCCCACAAGACATGTCACCGGGGGTCTCTTCAGACACCCACACATACCCCACAAGACATGTCACCGGGGGTCTCTTCAGACACCCACACATACCCCACAAGACATGTCACCGGGGGTCTCTTCAGACACCCACACATACCCCACAAGACATGTCACCGGGGGTCTCTTCAGACACCCACACATACCCCACAAGACATGTCACCGGGGGTCTCTTCAGACACCCACACATACCCCACAAGACATGTCACCGGGGGTCTCTTCAGACACCCACACATACCCCACAAGACATGTCACCGGGGGTCTCTTCAGACACCCACACATACCCCACAAGACATGTCACCGGGGGTCTCTTCAGACACCCATACATACCCCACAAGACATGTCACCGGGGGTCACTTCAGACACCCATACATACCCCACAAGACATGTCACCGGGGGTCTCTTCAGACACCCACACATACCCCACAAGACATGTCGTCGGGGGTCTCTTCAGACACCCACACATACCCCACAAGACATGTCACCGGGGGTCTCTTCAGACACCCACACATACCCCACAAGACATGTCACCGGGGGTCTCTTCAGACACCCACACATACCCCACAAGACATGTCACCGGGGGTCTCTTCAGACACCCACACATACCCCACAAGACATGCCACCGGGGGTCTCTTCAGACACCCACACATACCCCACAAGACATGTCACCGGGGGTCTCTTCAGACACCCACACATACCCCACAAGACATGCCACCAGAGGTCTCTTCAGACACCCAGACAAGACATGTCACCAGGGGTCTCTTCAGACACCCACTCATACCCCACAAGACATGTCACCGGGGGTCTCTTCAGACACCCACACATACCCCACAAGACATGTCACCGGGGGTCTCTTCAGACACCCACACATACCCCACAAGACATGTCACCGGGGGTCTCTTCAGACACCCATACATACCCCACAAGACATGTCACCGGGGGTCACTTCAGACACCCATACATACCCCACAAGACATGTCACCGGGGGTCTCTTCAGACACCCACACATACCCCACAAGACATGTCACCGGGGGTCTCTTCAGACACCCACACATACCCCACAAGACATGTCACCGGGGGTCTCTTCAGACACCCACACATACCCCACAAGACATGTCACCGGGGGTCTCTTCAGACACCCACACATACCCCACAAGACATGTCACCGGGGGTCTCTTCAGACACCCACACATACCCCACAAGACATGCCACCGGGGGTCTCTTCAGACACCCACACATACCCCACAAGACATGTCACCGGGGGTCTCTTCAGACACCCACACATACCCCACAAGACATGCCACCAGAGGTCTCTTCAGACACCCAGACAAGACATGTCACCAGGGGTCTCTTCAGACACCCACACATACCCCACAAGACATGCCACCGGGGATCTCTTTAGACACCCATACATACCCCACAAGACATGCCACCAGGGGTCTCTTCAGACACCCATACACACCCCACAAGACATGCCACCTGGGGTCTCTTCAGACACCCACACATACCCCACAAGACATGTCACCGGGGGTCTCTTTAGACACCCATACATACCCCACAAGACATGCCACCAGGGGTCTCTTCAGAATCCCATACATACCCCACAAGACATGCCACCAGGGGTCTCTTCAGACACCCACACATACCCCACAAGACATGTCACCGGGGGTCTCTTCAGACACCCACACATACCACACAAGACATGCCACCGGGGATCTCTTTAGACACCCGTACATACCCCACAAGACATGCCACCAGGGGTCTCTTCAGACACCCATACACACACCACAAGACATGCCACCTGGGGTCTCTTCAGACACCCACACATACCCCACAAGACATGTCACCGGGGGTCTCTTTAGACACCCACACATACCCCACAAGACATGCCACCAGGGGTCTCTTCAGACACCCACACATACCCCACAAGACATGTCACCAGAGGTCTCTTCAGACACCCATACATACCCCACAAGACATGTCACCGGGAGTCTCTTCAGACACCCACACATACCCCACAAGACATGTCACCGGCGGTCTCTTCACAGTCCAAAACTAATTCACGGCAGTGGACAGTATTAGACAGAGCCATGATCACATGGAACTACCTTCACAGTATTATACAGAGCCATGATCACACGGAATTCCCTTCCATCTCCAATTACTCAGCAAACAGCAAAATTACTTTAAAAAATTGACAAAACAACATCTCATGGCACAATAGGGACTGTAAAATGACACACACGTTATTCTTTAGTCGTGTTGTTTGTATATCATTGTAGTTTTTATTTGTGTGACTGTTCTTGTGTATCAGTGTTTGGTTAATTGTCGTGTTTTATAATTTTGTGTGGATCCCAGGAAGAATAGATGCTGCTTGGGCAAGAGCTAACGGGGGATCCGAATAAACCAATAATGTACTGCAGCAGTAGGCCTGACAGAAACGTCACTAGACTGATACATTCCTCTCTTTATAAATGGGGAATTCAACTGGAATTAAATGGTCTTCTGATGTGATTTAAGCATTGACATGGAGTAATGGACATGGAATTATTTTAATATTGAGAGTAAATCATTTAAGAACTATAGAAAAAACTGGAGAGAAAAAAACAGAGAAAAAAGAATTCTGGGAAAATACAAAAAATTATTCTACGAGTTGTTTATTAACCATTATTTGACCAGATATATTGACAGAAAACACAACTAGTGTACACTAAGGACCTGGGAAAGAGTTGCAGGGTGGAGGAGAAGAGAAGAATGTTCCCATTTGAAATCTTTAAAAAAAATCTGTATCTTGCGACCCCTGATCGAGGCTAGCCCTACGACCCTTGATCGAGGCTAGCCCTACGACCCCTGATCGAGGCTACCCCTACGACCCCTGATCGAGGCTACCCCTACGACCCCTGATCGAGGCTAGCTTGCTACCCCTGATCGAGGCTAGCTTGCGACCCCTGATCGAGGCTACCCCTACGACCCCTGATCGAGGCTACCCCTACGACCCCTGATCGAGGCTAGCTTGCGACCCCTGATCGAGGCTACCCCTACGACCCCTGATCGAGGCTACGCCTACGATCCCTGATCGAGGCTACCCCTACGACCTCTGATCGAGGCTACCCCTACGACCACTGCGACCCCTACCCGTTCCCCACTATAAGAATTGTTTCTTGTCCTTGTGTCACTTCTTTTCTCAGAACAACATTTGTTTTACTACTGAACACAGGAGTTGACATGGTACTCAATCTCCTCTCTCACTGAAATCTGGAAACAGAAATATATCCAATGTAAACCTATTACCCATAGTGCACTACCAGAGCTCTGATCAAAAGTATTGTACTCTATAGAGAATTAGGATGCTTTGGGATACACACCAAACGTTTCCCTTCACTCTAACACAGAAACCCTGGCAGGCAAGAGGCAGCTTTGATTTGTCAACGTTGGAAGGTGAACCACAGTGTGTACGTTACGTAGCACTCGCCAAGGTTACTCCGAATCAGACTGTATTTCCCAAGAAGATTATCCCAACTCTCTCTGAGATTAAAAACACAATAAACTTGGAGACCGAGGCACATGTTTTCTTACCTAACCAGCCATGCCAGACCAGGGGACAGATTTGTTATAAAGACCCAACCTTTCAAGAGCTCCAGCCTTCAGATAACTAGTATCAGGCAGGCCAGGCAAGCAAACACCTACTCCTTTAACACACATGACGGAAAGAGAAGTGTAAACAGTGAGTGTGAGATAGATAAGGTCCCGTACTGTATCAAAACAATGTGCCCTGTGATAGAGATGGTAAGGTCCTTTAAACCCAGCCCTCTGGGCACACACCGGTTGACTCAATGTTGTTTCCACATCATTTCAAGGAAATTACGTTGAACCAACGTGGAATAGACGTTGAATTGACGTCTGTGCCCAGTGGGTATCCTCTCTATAGTGCACTCGTTTGGACCAGAGCCAATTCATTCCGGAAGCATCCAATGTGACTGAAAGCTAGGTATGATCCGCGTCCTGTTTAGTGTGCTGATAGAAGTCCTTTCTCTTCACAGAGGGCACCTTGTTTTCATACGGTACAGATCATATCTCGTTTACAGGCACATTTTCCTTTTCCTAAAGCTTGTGTAAGACCATACCTGGCCCAAGGTCAACTGTTCATTGTTCAGCATTAAGACTATACCATGCTATACCTGGCCCAAGGTCAACTGTTCAGTGTTCAGCATTAAGAGCATACCATGCCATACCTGGCCCAAGGTCAACTGTTCAGTGTTCAGCGTTCTGAGCATCAACCAGCACGTAGGCTGCCTGCCAGCTTTCCTCCACACTAACTTTCCCCATCACTCACCACTGGAAAAGGCTTATGGGAAACTTCAATAAACTCTCTCCTGCTGGACCATAGACGGAGAGGAACTGTACACTACACACTAGGGCTGCACACTACGGACTAGGGCTGTACACTACACACTAGGGCTGCACACTACACACTAGGGCTGCACACTACACACTAGGGCTGCACACTACAGACTAGGGCTGTACACTACAGACTAGGGCTGCACACTACAGACTAGGGCTGTGCACTACAGACTAGGGCTGCACACTACAGACTAGGGCTGTACACTACAGACTAGGGCTGTACACTACAGACTAGGGCTGCACACTACAGACTAGGGCTGTACACTACACACTAGGGCTGCACACTACACACTAGGGCTGCACACTACAGACTAGGGCTGTACACTACAGACTAGGGCTGCACACTACAGACTAGGGCTGCACACTACAGACTAGGGCTGTACACTACACACTAGGGCTGCACACTACAGACTAGGGCTGCACACTACAGACTAGGGCTGTACACTACAGACTAGGGCTGTACACTACAGACTAGGGCTGCACACTACAAACTAGGGCTGTGCACTACAGACTAGGGCTGTACACTACAAACTAGGGCTGTGCACTACAGACTAGGGCTGCACACTACACACTAGGGCTGCACACTACAGACTAGGGCTGCACACTACAAAACTATGTCAGAGACCACTATGATGTCAGAGACCACTATAATGTCAGAGACCACTATGATGTCAGAGACCACTATGATGTCAGAGACCGCTATGATGTCAGAGACCGCTATGATGTCAGAGACCGCTATGATGTCAGAGACCACTATGTTGTCAGAGACCGCTATGATATCAGAGACCGCTATGATGTCAGAGACCACTATGATGTCAGAGACCACTATGATGTCAGAGACCGCTATGATGTCAGAGACCGCTATGATGTCAGAGACCACTATGTTGTCAGAGACCGCTATGATGTCAGAGACCGCTATGATGTCAGAGACCACTATGATGTCAGAGACCACTATGATGTCAGAGACCGCTATGATGTCAGAGACCGCTATGATGTCAGAGACCACTAAATCACCAAATGCCTTTGACGGTTCCATTTTGTCTTCTTAGATAGGGATAGTAATCCAAAAGTAACTGAAAGTAATCTGATTACAATATATATTTTTGCTGGTAATGTAAGTGATTACAGTTATTTTGTAATGAGATTACAATGTATTCTATTACTCCCCACCCCTGGCTGAGCTGCCTTCAAGGGCACTGGCGGTAAATGCGATAGTAGATTGATGACATCTGCTGGCACACTTAACATAACACTCATATTCATTCACATGGTAGCCAATAGTCGCTTCCCATAAGGCACGCTGAGCTAAACGCTCAATCCTGCAGCCCATACATTGCAGTAGCCTATAACCAGTCACTGTAAACTATTGATGTGGGTTGAATCAACCCGTTGAACCCATGTTGAATGTGGCCTCCTAGCCTACGACGTTTGCAGCAGTTTTAAACTTCAGAGACCTGAATGATTCACGGTACATGTGGCAGTTGTTCAATACTGACACTGAACATTTTGTATAATGTGATGTATATATTGTGCGCTTGTTCGTAGCTTTCGCTGCCGTCGTCTATGTTACATTTTAGACAGAAAATGATGCCAGTCTCAAGCACCTTATGACAGTCTTGACAAACTTGACGTCTATCTTTATTTGTATGACGGTGAATTGGCTCCCCCTCGTGTTGAAAAACATAACCTACACTTCACTCGGGTAGGAAACATAGAAATATGTCAGTAGAAGATAGAATAATAATCGATTTTAGCTATATAGATAACTCAATGACATTAAAATGAAAGGAATCAAGGGTTTGTGCATCTAGTTAGCGAAATTGACGAAACATAAGTCACATTTTATACAGGCACTTTTTAGGGCACACACACGGGCTTCCGTCAACGTATTTAAAGACCAAAGGATGTCCGTTCTTGCAGAAAGGGAGGGATTCTTTGAAAGTTTTTTAGTAATATTTTGTGGTTCGTACATTACGTAAATAATGGTGCGTGTTATGTCGTGCTGTCTGAACAAGTCAACGTCGATGTAGTGCAACGGGTGTCTTTAAAACGGGCTCTAGTGCAGGCTTCGGCGTTTTCACCAAATTGTACCGGGGGGAAAAAGGGTTAATTGGATCTTCTTTATATGTTCACAGCGGACATTAATCATATCTGAACTAGAGAAGAAGAAATAGCAGCGTGTCATTATCACGGAGACTTTTTTTTCTCCGCTGTTTTCATTATCATTTCGTAGCGTAGTGGTAAATCGTTGGCTTAAGTAGCCATTAATCTTTTTTTTTAAAAACATATTTTTGTTAACAACAAACCAATAGAGAAAGTACATGGAGGCATCATGCTTCACTTTTATGCCTTCTAGTTTACTATTTAAAATAAAAGAGTTTTACTATTAAAAAAAACCCCAAATGGAATCTATGGTATTATTTAGAATACAAGACAGAAGCTCATACTACACTAAATATAACCAATTATTTGAACAACAGTGCAGAAAGTTTGGTTTCACAAAACAATGTTAAAATAGTGTGCTTTGAACCTCACACGCTCACGTCCCTGAATGTTTTATAGTCTGTCCCTAAACTACATCCTAAACTACCTGCTAAGCTAGCTAAATCGATGGTTATAGTAGTTTCTCCTCTGATGTCAATAATCAAGGATCAGGTTTGTGGAATGGTTGGTGAGCTGGGGTCACTCCTACCAGGTCTAGTCCCTGTATTAAAGTGGTGTGGAATGGTTGGTGAGCTGGGGTCACTCCTACCAGGTCTAGTTCCTGTATTAAAGGTGTGTGGAATGGTTGGTGAGCTGGGGTCACTCCCACCAGGTCTAGTCCCTGTATTAAAGTGGTGTGGAATGGTTGGTGAGCTGGGGTCACTCCTACCAGGTCTAGTCCCTGTATTAAAGTGGTGTGGAATGGTTGGTGAGCTGGGGTCACTCCTACCAGGTCTAGTCCCTGTATTAAAGTGGTGTGGAATGGTTGGTGAGCTGGGGTCACTCCTACCAGGTCTAGTTCCTGTATTAAAGTGGTGTGGAATGGTTGGTGAGCTGGGGTCACTCCTACCAGGTCTAGTTCCTGTATTAAAGTGGTGTGGAATGGTTGGTGAGCTGGGGTCACTCCTACCAGGTCTAGTTCCTGTATTAAAGTGGTGTGGAATGGTTGGTGAGCTGGGGTCACTCCTACCAGGTCTAGTCCCTGTATTAAAGTGGTGTGGAATGGTTGGTGAGCAGCTCATCACTTTAATACAGATTCCATGTTACTGTAGAGTCCATGTTACTGTAGAGTCCATGTTACTATAGAGTCCATGTTACTATAGAGTCCATGTTACTATAGAGTCCATGTTACTGTAGAGTCCATGTTACTATAGAGTCCATGTTACTGCAGAGTCCATGTTACTATAGAGTCCATGTTACTATAGAGTCCATGTTACTAAAAAGTCCATGTTACTGTAGAGTCCATGTTACTATAGAGTCCATGTTACTGTAGAGTCCATGTTACTGTAGAGTCCATGTTACTGTAGAGTCCATGTTACTGCAGAGTCCATGTTACTATAGAGTCCATGTTACTATAGAGTCCATGTTACTGCAGAGTCCATGTTACTGCAGAGTCCATGTTACTATAGAGTCCATGTTACTATAGAGTCCATGTTACTATAGAGTCCATGTTACTGCAGAGTCCATGTTACTATAGAGTCCATGTTACTATAGAGTCCATGTTACTATAGAGTCCATGTTACTGTAGAGTCCATGTTACTATAGAAACGGACTCAACCACACGAATGCTCAGCCGTCCCGTCGTAAATCAGTTGTTCATTCCACACACATACAAAAAAAAAAGACAGTTATTTTATTTTTATGACGGTCTTCATACATAACTGTCGGTTACATGGTTGTCAGGGGGTCGCGCGTTGGATTTCAGAAATATGCATTTTCAAAATTCAGACCATTTCACCTGGGTTTTATATTGAAAATCAAATTATTTTTTTCTTCTATAGAGTAATCTGGGGGGTGCAACTCATTTTCCTTCACACAAAATACGTTAGTGCAACACATCTGGAGGAAAACAGCTTAATTTTCATCCGATGACAGAAGTGCACCATTTTTTTTACCAGCAGCATATCACCCTGCTACATCCTACTGCTGGCTTACCTCTGAAGCTAAGCAGGGTTGGTCCTGGTCAGTCCCTGGATGGGAGACCAGATGCTGCTGGAAGTGGTGTTGGAGGGCCAGTAGGAGGCACTCTTTCCTCTGGTCTAAAAAAATATCCCAATGCCCCAGGGCAGTGATTGGGGAGATTGCCCTGTGTAAGGTGCTTTTTATCGCATGGGACGTTAAATGGGTGTCCTCACTAACGATCCCGTGGCACTCATAGTAGGAGTTTAACCCTGGTGTCCTGGCTAAATTCCCAATCTGGCCACCTAACCATCCCCAGCTTCCATTTGGCTCATTCATCCCCCCTCCTCTCCTCTGTAACTATTCCCCAGATCGTTGCTGTGAGTATTCTAGGTCGTTGCTCTAACTGACCTGGTAAAACAAAATTTGGCTAGCAGCCACAAAAATTAGCTTCCAATGAAAAAGCATGGCCATCATTTTTATTTTATCATAGAAATGTTTTTATTTTTTATTTCACCTTTATTTAACCAGGTAGGCTAGTTGAGAACAAGTTCTCATTTACAACTGCGACCTGGCCAAGATAAAGCAAAGCAGTTCGACACATACAACAACACAGAGTTACACAGAAAGAATGTAGCCAGCTATATGTCCAAATGTTTTGCTTGAAGTTAATCTTTCATTGTCCTGGAGAACAATACGCAGCGGAAACTACCGGAAAAAGTAGCTACACATAAGTCAGAGCGCCATCTGCTGATAGAATGCCCGTTAGTAAATGCTGGAATTTGATTGGTCTGATGAGAGCAAAGATTTCTCATCCAGGCGGAGAAGGGCAACTGAAGCACAAAATTAGTAAAGAAATGACAAATAGAAACAGCTCAGATCTGCATTTTCAAAATGCAGGAAGATATTTATTATGCGTTTGATATTTTTTGTCTGCGTTAACATGACACCTGTTTATACAGTAATTGTGCCAAAAACCACTGATAAACGAACAGTCTACCTCTATGTCAATGAGTCTTTCTGTGATTCCTCAGAGAAGGAGGTATGAGAGAAGAATCAGGAAAGAGCCTGTATCTTACCTTATCCTAGTCTGTTCTGGAGACAGCAGGAACAACATGTGCATCTGTCTCTATCAGGGAGAACAGAACACATCAAAGTCAAGCGAAGAACAACCAGCTGGGGCTGGTAACCACTGCCAGCCACCAGGTGAGTTAGATATTACTGATGGTCAATCAGTGAAGGTCTATCGTATTAATGAAACGGGTATCTGGTCACCTAACGTCTGCAGCCTTTCTCTTCCCGAGAGTAGAGTATACAGGGGCAGAGGTAGGTGTTCAGGGAACTAGAGGAAGTGTGACGTACAGTGTTTTGCCAAGTAGTGTCTCCTCTAGTAGGGATGGAATCGCTACGGTGACTTATCACAATATTATGTTGATTCTACAGTATGAGTACTAGTTAACGTTAGCTAGCGCTAGTCGGATGTACCTGCGCCAAAACTCTGGCATTTCTTCATTCTCTGGCCCCGATCTTCTTTTGAAATGGTGAGGTAACATGTTTTCAGCACTTTTTATTTCCTTGACTGATCAAAACAAATTTTCTTGTGCTCTCTCTTGGCTCTCTGAGGCGTGTTCTGAAAGTTTTCAGACCCCTTGACTTTTTCCACGTTTTGTTACGTTACAGCCTTATCCTAAACTTGATTTAATCCTTTTTTTTTTGCTCATCAATCTACAGACAATACCCCATAATGACAAAGCAAAAACGGTTTCTTAGAACTTTTGTATTATTTATAAAATAAAAAAACAAATATTACATTTACATAAGTATTCAGACCCTTTACTCAGTACTTTGTTGAAGCACCTTTAGCAGCGATTACAGCCTCGAGTCTTCTTGGGTATGACGCTACAAGCTTGGCACACCTGTATTTGGGGAGATTCTCCCATTCTTCTCTGCAGATCCTCTCAAGCTCTGTCAGGTTGGATGGGGAGTGTTGCTGCACAGCTATTTTCAGGTCTCTCCAGAGATGTTCAATCAGGTTCAAGTCCGGGCTCTGGCTGGGCCAGTAAATGACATTCAGAGACTTGTCCAGAAGCCAATCCTGCATTGTCTTGGCTGTGTGCTCAGAGTCATTGTCCTGTTAGAAGGTGAACCTTCGCCCCAGACTGAGGTCCTGAGCGCTCTGGAGCAGGTTTTCATCAAGGATCTCTCTGTACTTTTCTCCATGTATCTTTGCCTTGATCCTGACTAGTCTCCCAGTCCCTGCTGCTGAAGAAAATCCCCACAGCATGATGCTGCCACCACCATGCTTCACCGTAGGGATGGTGCCAGGTTTCCTACAGACGTGACGCTTGGCATCCAGGTCAAATAGTTAAATCTTGATCAGACCAGAGATATTTTGTTTCTCCTGATCTGAGAGTCTTTAGGTGCCTTTTGGCAAACTCCAAGCAGCTGTCATGTGCCTTTATCTGAGGAGTGATTTCCATCTGGCCACTCTACCATAAAGGCCTGATTGGTGGAGCGCTGCAGAGATAATGGTCATTCTGGAAGTTTCTTCCATCTCCACAGAGGAGCTCTAGAGCTCTGTCAGAGTGACCATCAGATTGCTCAGTTTGGACGGGGCGCCAGCTCTAGGAAGGGTCTTGGTGGTTCCAAACATCTTCCATTTAAGAATGATGGAGGCCACTGTGTTCTTAGGGACCTTCAATGCTGCAGATTTTTTTTGTACCCTTCCCCAGATCTGTGCCTCGACACAATCCTGTCTCGGCGCTCTACGGACAATCCCTTCGACCTCATGTCTTGGTTTTTGCTCTGACGTGCACTGTCAACTGGGGGACCTTATATAGACAGGTGTGTGCCTTTTTCAAATCATGTCCAATCAATTGAATTTACCACAGGTGGACTCCAATCAAGTTGTAGAAACATCTCAAGGATGATCAATGGAAACAGGATGCACCTGAGCTCAATTTTAAGTCTCATAACAAAGGGTGTGAATACTGATGTAAATAAGCTATTTCTGTTTTTTTAGTTTGAATACATTTGCAAAAATGTCTAAAAAACTGTTTTTGCTTTGCTATTATGAGGTATTGTGTGTAGATTGCTGAGGATTTATTTATTTATTTATTGAATACATTTTAGAATAAGGCTGTAAAGTAACAAAATGGTGAAGAAGTCAAGGGGTCTGAATACTTTCCGAATGCGCTTTCTTTTTTTTTTTTTTGGTTGGAAGATTGAATTGCAATAAAATCGCAGTATGGCCTAAAGAATCCTGATTAATCGTGATACATATAGAATCACAGTACATATTGTTTCAACAGTATCCTGATAATATCACGAGGTCCCTGGTAATTAATCCTCCTTTACAAGGTATTTCCTTTTTGATGTCAAGTGTTCTGTTTCCAGGACAACTAGATGGCCAACCAAGATGGTCAAAACACTGCCAACAGGAAAAGTACGCACGCACGCACGCACGCACGCACGCACGCACGCACGCACGCACGCACGCACGCACACACACACACACACACACACACACACACACACACACACACACACACACACACACACACACACACACACACACACACACACATTGTGATGGACAGCCTAAGTATAAAAGCAACAAGAATGTGCAGCAGTATTGTTGACCTGAGTGAGTTGCCATGGCCACCTCAGTGACGTTCCTGTCGCTCGTTGCCTGATGGACTAGTTCAACCACATGCTCCTCGTAATAGCATCTCTCTCTCTCTCTCTCTCTCTCTCTGTCTCTCTCTCTCTCTCTCTCTCTCTCTCTCTCTGTCTCTCTCTGTCTCTCTCTCTCTCTCTGTCTCTCTCTGTCTCTCTCTCTCTCTCTCTCTGTCTGTGTGTGTGCTGTACAGGAACCCAGCCTAAAACCCCAAACAGCAAGCAATGCAGGTGTAGAAGCACGGTGGCTAGGAAAACCTCCCTAGAAAGGCCAAAACCTAGGAAGAAACCTAGAGAGGAACCAGGCTATGAGGGGTGGCCAGTCCTCTTCTGGCTGTGCCGGGTGGAGATTATAACAGAACATGGCCAAGATGTTCAAATGTTCATAAATGACCAGAAGGGTCAAATAATAATAATCACAGTAGTTGTCGAGGGTGCAGCAAGTCAGCACTTCAGGAGTAAATGTCACTTGGTTTTTCATAGCCAATCATTAAGAGTATCTCTACCGCTCAGCCCTTGCCCTTGCAAATCAGCCCTTGCCTTAACAGGAAGCCAGTGTAGGGAGGTTAGCACTGGAGTAATATGATCACATTTTTGGGTTCTAGTCAAGATTCTAGCAGCCGTATTTAGCACTAACTAAAGTTTATTTAGTGCTTTATCCGGGTAGCCGGAAAGTAGAGCATTGCAGTAGTCTAACCTAGAAGTAACAAAAGCATGGATACATTTCTCTGCATCATTTTTGGACAGAAAGTTTCTGATTTTTGCAATGTTACGTAGATGGAAAAAAGCTGTCCTTGAAACAGTCTTGATATGTTCATCAAAAGAGAGATCAGGGTCCAGAGTAACGCCGAGGTCCTTCACAGTTTTATTTGAGACGACTTTACAACCATCAAGATTAATTGTCAGATTCAATGGAAGATCTCTTTGTTTCTTGGGACCTAGAACAAGCATCTCTGTTTTGTCCGAGTTTAAAAGTATAAAGTTTGCAGCCATCCACTTCCTTATGTCTGAAACACAGGCTTCTAGCGAGGGCAATTTTGGGGCTTCACCATGTTTCATTGAAATGTACAGCTGTGTGTCATCTGCATAGCAGTGAAAGTTAACATTATGTTTTCGATTGACATCCCCAAGAGGTAAAATATATAGTGAAAACAATAGTGGTCCTAAAACGGAACCTTGAGGAACACCGAAATGTACAGTTGATTTGTTAGAGGACAAACCATTCACAGATGCAAACTGATATCTTTCCGACAGATAAGATCTAAACCAGGCCAGAACTTGTCCGTGTAGACCAATTTGGGTTTCCAATCTCTCCAAAAGAATGTGGTGATCGATGGTATCAAAGGCAGCACTAAGGTCTAGGAGAACGAGGACAGATGCAGAGCCTCGGTCTGACACCATTAAAAGGTAATTTACCACCTTCACAAGTGCAGTCTCAGTGCTATGATGGGGTCTAAAACCAGACTGAAGCATTTCGTATACATTGTTTGTCTTCAGAAAGGCAGTGAGTTGCTGCGCAACAGCTTTTTCTAAAAATGTTGAGAGGAATGTAAGATTCGATACAGGCCGATAGTTTTTTATATTTTCTGGGTCAAGGTTTGGCTTTTCAAGAGAGGCTTTATTACTGCCACTTTTAGTGAGTTTGGTACACATCCGGTGGATAGAGAGCTGTTTATTATGTTCAACATAGGAGGGCCGAGCACAGGAAGCAGCTATTTCAGTAGTTTAGTTGGAATAGGGTCCAGTATGCAGCTTGAAGGTTTAGAGGCCATGATTATTTTCATCATTGTGTCAAGAGATATAGTACTAAAACACTTCAGTGTCTCTCTTGATCCTAGGTCCTGGCAGAGTTGTGCAGATCCAGGACAACTGATTTTTGGAGGAATACGCAGATTTAAAGAGGAGTCCGTAATTTGCTTTCTAATGATCATGATCTTTTCCTCAAAGAAGTTCATGAATTTATTACTGTTGAAGTGAATGCTGCCTTTTAGTTAGCTTTGCGACAGTATCAGAAATACATTTCGGATTGTTCTTATTTTCCTGAATTAAGTTGGAAAAGTAGGATGATCGAGCAGCAGTGAGGGCTCTTCGATACTGCACAGTACTGTCTTTCCAAGCTATGTCTTTCCAAGCTAGTCGGAAGACTTCCAGTTTGGTGTGGCGCCATTTCCGTTCCAATTTTCTGGAAGCTTGCCACAGAGCTCGGGTATTTTCTGTATACCAGGGAGCTAGTTTCTTATGACAAATGTTTTTCGTTTTTAGGGGTGCAACTGCATCTAGGGTATTGCGCAAGGTTAAATTGAGTTCCTCAGTTAGGTGGTTAACTGATTTTTGTCCTCTGACGTCCTTGGGTAGGCAGAGGGAGTCTGGAAGGGCATCAAGGAATCTTTGGGTTGTCTGAGAATTTATAGCACGACTTTTGATGCTCCTTGGTTTGGTTCTGAGCAGATTATTTGTTTGATTGCAAACGTAATAAAATGGTGGTCCGATAGTCCAGGATTATGAGGAAAAACATTAAGATCTACAACATTTATTCCATGGGACAAAACTAGGACCAGAGTATGACTGTGACAGTGAGTAGGTCCAGAGACATGTTGGACAAAACCCACTGAGTCGATGATGGCTCCGAAAGCCTTTTGGAGTGGGTCTGTGGACTTTTCCATGTGAATATTAAAATCACCAAAAATTTGAATATTATCTGCTATGACTGCAAGGTCCGATAAGAATTCAGGGAACTCAGTGAGGAACGCTGTATATGGCCCAGGAGGCCTGTAAACAGTAGCTATAAAAAGTGATTGAGTAGGCTGCATAGATTTCATGACTAGAAGCTCAAAAGACGAAAACGTCATAATTTTTGGGGTAAATTGAAATTTGCTATCGTAAATGTTAGCAACACCTCCGCCTTTGCGGAATGCGCAGGGGATATGGTCACTAGTGTAACCAGGAAGCGAGGCCTCATTTAACACAGTAAATTCATCAGGCTTAAGCCATGTTTCAGTCAGGCCAATCACATCAAGATTATGATCAGTGATTAGTTCATAGACTATAACTGCCTTTGAAGTGAGGGATCTAACATTAAGTAGCTCTATTTTGAGATGTGAGGTATCACGATCTCTTTCAATAATGGCAGGAATGGAGGAGGTCTTTATCCTAGTGAGATTGCTAAGGCAGACACCGCCATGTTTAGTTTTGCCCAACCGAGGCACAGACACGGTCGTAACATTCAGGGGGAGGTCCACTAGGGGGTGCTATTGCAACATTCAGGGGAAGGCAGTTGAGGCTAAATTCCACTGTTAAACAATAGGAAAGTTTCCATTGACTCAGGTTCATTTAAAGCAACGTCGCTAAAAAAGCATTATGACATGTGTAATGGAAATGGCAGATATACAGAGCATTCGGAAAGCCTTCAAACCTCTTGTCTTTTTCCACATTTTGTTTTACGTTACAGCCTTATTCTAAAATTTATTAAATCATTTTTCCCCCTTCATCAATCTATACACAATACCCCATAATGACATCAAAATACCCCATAATGACATCACAATACCCCATAATGACATCACAATACACCATAATGACAAAGCAAAAATAATATTTGTAAAAAAACAATACAAAGAAGAAATATGACACTTCATTAGTGGTGGTGAGTTAAGACAATCAGAAATTCTGGCAGACTATCATCCAAATGATGGATGGTTTGAGCTACAAATTATTAAAACACTCTCTATGAAAAGCTTTTACATTTTTTTTTTTTTTAATCTATGATGCTCACAAGGTACACACGACTCCTTAGAAGCTAAGGGGTTCTTCTACATAGAAGATCATAGGAAATCCCAGGTCATAGTGTCTATAATACTGTAATAATGTCACAGTTGTCGTCACAAACTCCACACAGTTGTCACTAATTTATGTACTTGCATATACATGCCGTTAAATAGATTTTTTATCAGGTTTTTTGCTTTGACGTTTGTAAAATAAAACTATGTCAAATAGTTGTGTGTTCTACTTGTAGTCCTGGTTGTCCTGAACAGAACATGGTAAAAACCCTTCATTGTGGGGCTAAATGTAAGGGCTGGACATGTCAGATAAATGAAAAGCTGTATTTTTGCTGGGATCTAGGGACTGATAAGGGTTCTAACTCAACATTTTAAATTAAACCCAAGACACAATATCTTCACACGTACTGTAGACCTAAGGAATAGTCTCACAAATGGTGTCAGATCCAAAGCAGTAGTAATTTATGGAAAACCATTTCCACTTATTTTCTCAATTTGATCTAATTGCTTGGTGTGCCAAGGATATTTTTTGTTTCTATTTTTTTATTTATTTAACCTTTATTTAACTAGGCATACTTTAACTAGGCATACACGAGTAACTAGGCATACTTGTGTGATTTAAGTTGCTGATGGACTGTGCCATCCCTGTGGCCTCGGCAATGGGTTAGTCCACTGAGACAGGCTGGAATCTTAGGCTGATGGACTGTGCCATCCCTGTGGCCTCGGCAATGGATTAGTCCACCGAGACAGGCTGGAATCTTAGGCTGATGGACTGTGCCATCCCTGTGGCCTCTGCAATGGATTAGTCCACTGAGACAGGCTGGAATCTTAGGCTGATGGACTGTGCCATCCCTGTGGCCTCGGCAATGGATTAGTCCACTGAGACAGGCTGGAATCAGACAGGTGTCTCATGTGGCATGAAAAAATAATAAATACATTTGCAACCGCTTTACAACAAAAAATAAATCTGCCCGACCAACATCCTATTGACCAAACAATCGACCAGTTGACTAAATTGCATTTTAATCAAATTAATCATATGCAATGGTATACTAACCATAGGATGCAGTGCTGCCATTTGAATTCTAAATGCATAGGCTACTACTTGCAAAACAAAATTTTGTTCAAATATCAAATTTGTAAAAGTTTCACCATCCAATTATATCAGATTAACAGGAGTGCAAATTTCACCAATGGCACAGTCCGTGACGATACGTTGGCACATGATAATTATTAGAATATGGCAAATAGTCCATTTTTTTTTTTTACTTCTATCCATGCTGGCATTCACTTGGCTACCTGAGACATTAAACATAAAGGTGGGAGGGTATACAGGATGTCTTCAATTGTTGTAAAAAACATTTCTTTGGGTGGGACTTCATTATGTCCAGCTGTTTTTATTGTCATGGAAACGCACCTCACTAGGCAATAATTGTTGTGTCTAGTTTTATGAGAACTTAAAAAAATAAAATAAGAAATTGGACAAGTTTTAATGGAAACTAGTGTGGTTATTAGCTAGTATGGTTATTGGTTATCAATCCATTTTAAACTGAAGTAAATTAGAAATCCAATCTATGCAGAGTTTGATGGAAAAAGAGAGATTCAGATTTCTTGGCACATGTTGAGAACCAGTAATAACATAAATACTGTAATCCACAGACTTGTTTATCCAAAGCAATTTACAGCAGTATATATATATATATATATATATATATATATATATATATATATATATATATATATATATATATATTATTACCTTTATTTAACTAGGCAAGTCAGTTAAGAACAAATTATTTTTTACAATGACTGCCTAGGAACAGTGGGTTAACTGCCTTGTTCAGGGGCGGAACGACAGATTTGTACCTTGTCAGCTCGGGGATTTGATCTTGCAATATTTCAGTTATTGGCCCAATGCTCTAACCACTAGGCTACCTGTCTCCCCATTTGTTGGTTAGAGCTACTTTAATGGTTTGGGTAGTTTTTTGTGTTTGTTTAGGAAGCCCCATCAGAGGAGAAACAGCAGGAGAAGACCTTCAGCCTGGAGGAGAAGTCCTTCAGCTTGGAGGAGAAGTCCTTCAGCTTGGAGGAGAAGTCCTTCAGCCTTGGAGGAGAAGTCCTTCAGCCTGGAGGAGAAGTCCTTCAGCCTGGAGGAGAAGTCCTTCAGCTTGGAGGAGAAGTCCTTCAGCTTGGAGGAGAAGTCCTTCAGCTTGGAGGAGAAGTCCTTCAGCCTGGAGGAGAAGTCCTTCAGCTCTGGAGGAGAAGTCCTTCAGCCTGGAGGAGAAGTCCTTCATTTTGGAGGTGAGGTCCTTCAGCCTTGGAGGAGAAGTCCTTCAGTCTGGAGGAGAAGTCCTTCAGCCTGGAGGAGAAGTCCTTCAGCTTGGAGGAGAAGTCCTTCAGCCTTGGAGGAGAAGTCCTTCAGCCTGGAGGAGAAGTCCTTCAGCCTGGAGGAGAAGTCCTTCAGCCTGGAGGAGAAGTCCTTCAGTTTGGAGGAGAAGTCCTTCAGCCCGGAGGAGAAGTCCTTCAGCTTGGAGGAGAAGTCCTTCAGCCCTGGAGGAGAAGTCCTTCAGCCCTGGAGGAGAAGTCCTTCAGCCCTGGAGGAGAAGTCCTTCAGCCCTGGAGGAGAAGTCCTTCAGCCCTGGAGGAGAAGTCCTTCAGCCCTGGAGGAGAAGTCCTTCAGCCTTGGAGGAGAAGTCTTTCAGCCTTGGAGGAGAAGTCCTTTAGCCTTGGAGGAGAAGTCCTTCAGCTTGGAGGAGAAGTCCTTCAGCCCTGCAGGAGAAGTCCTTCAGCCCTGCAGGAGAAGTCCTTCAGCCCTGGAGAAGTCCTTCAGCCCTGCAGGAGAAGTCCTTCAGCCCTGCAGGAGAAGTCCTTCAGCTTGGAGGAGAAGTCCTTCAGCTTGGAGGAGAAGTCAAAGATGTCCAAGAAGAGGTTCATGAAGTACAATTTATTTTTTCTTCCTTCAGAAAAGCATCACAACTTACTCCATTTGCACAATTTTCTCTCATTCACCTTCGTTTCTAAATGTCCACACGTATTGAAAATGAGCAATGCTTGTATAACTGTATGAGCTGGATTTGCCTGACTTTGCAATTCGTTCATGTTCGTTTTCGCTCGTTAGCATTTAGCTAACAACTTCTACGTTATTTCGCTATTCGTTTGTGCTACTGTTGTTAGCATTCTGGTAATAGAGGCCAAATGGGCTTTATTACCAAATGCGCCCCCTTGTGTGCTATGCCAGTAATACCGTAAATCCCTGGATGAGATGGAAATCTGGATACTGCCCAAGCCTACTGTTAACTAATAGGGTGCCGTTTCGGACACCATTGTTTTCCTGCCGGATGGACCCTATTCCTTTTAGAGTACACTACCTTTGATCTGAGCCCTATGGTCGACTGTCCCTGTGGCTCAGGAGTCCTTAGTCCTACGGTCGACTGCCCTGTGGCTCAGCAGGCTGAAGGTTACATGAGGCTTTGGACGAAAAAATATAAATATTCAGAAAACACAGGCATTGAATCACATTTATTTGGCACATGGGTATATTCTAACCCACGGTTCCTTGGCTGTGTGTAGACTACAGACATGTGACTGTGGTCAGAGCAGCACTCCATCAGCTAGGGTTGGTTGGATGGGTCCGGTCAACTTAACCAGAGCAGCTGGTCACTGAGCGAGGGGGAGGGAGGTGAAGGGGGGGGGGATGGAGAGAGAGAGAGAGAGAGAGAGAGAGAGAGGGAGGGACGGAGAGAGAGGGAGTGACAAGGTAAAGGATAGAGATGGTGCAATTGGGGAGAGAGAGGAGGGAGGGAGGTAAGGAGATAGAGGAGGTGACGGAGAGGGAGTGAGAGAGGGGATGGAGGGAGGCAAGGAGAGAGAGGAGGTGAGTGATGGAGAGGGAGTGAGAGAGGGGAGGGAGGGGAGGTGGTTGTTATTAAACCAGCCGTCCACTTCCATTACTCCTCAGTCAGCCAGCCAGCCAGCCAATCAGTCAGTCAGTCAGTCTGTCAGTCAGTCAGAGAGCACCAGGTCAACCATCAGGTCAAAGTCAGTTGTGCCTGCCCAATCGCACCCTATTCCCTTGATAGGGCCCGCGTTAAGTGTACTATATAGGGAATAAGGTGCTTTATGGGACGCTGGCAGTAGGAGGTAAAGGAAGACTAGTACTGCCCACAGTAGCGTTCAGGATCAGTAGACATCCCAAATAACACCCAATGTGTTCCCTACATGGTGCCATCTTGGCCCTGGTCAAAAGGGAACAGGGTACCGTTCAGGATCAGTGGAGATGAGATATGAAGAACCTCGCAGGAGCCAGCATATGGTTGACTGGCCTCTCTAACGCTCCTTTTGTACCACCAAGAGAATTTTGCTCTGCCTGGAGTACCCCTGAAGTACCCCCCACTTGTGCATTTTGCCAGTAGGCCTATGGTCTCCTGAGTCTTCTCAAGTACCCCCTGTGGATAGATCCTAGTAGCCCTGGTTGGGAACCACTTCTCTCATCCATGCAGAGCTGTCACTCTGAGTGATGGGAGTTCCTCCAGTCTTGGCAGTCTTTAGACTTTTCAGATATTTGGACTCCAGACCTGGAGATATCCTTAAAAACGGTCTTCTCACGAAAACTGTGGGATCTTATATAGACAGGTGTGTGCCTTTCCAAATCATGTCCATTCAATTTGAATTTACCACAGGTAGACTCCAATCAAGTTGTAGAAACATCTCATGGAGGAAACAGGATGCACCTGAGCTCAATTTCGAGTCCCACAGGGTCTGAATACTTGTGTAAATAAGGTATTCCTTTTGGAATAAGTCTGTAACTTAACAAAATGTTAAGGGGTCTGAATACTTTCCGAAGGAACTATAAAATGTCTGCCTTTCCTCCTGCATTTTAACAATCTTCTAAAAATATAAACGCAATATGTAAGGTGTTGTCCCAATATTTCATGAGCTGAAATAAAAGAACCCAGAAATTCTACATATGCATAAAAAGCCTATTCCTCTCAATTTTTGTGAGCAAATTTGTTTACATCCCTGTTAGTGAGCATTTCTCCATTGCCAAGACCTGAAAGGTGTGGCAAATCAAGAAACTGATTAAACAGCATGATCATTACGCAGGTGCACCTTGTGCTGGAGACAATAAAAGGTCTCTAAAATGTGCTGTTTTGTCTCACAACACAATGCCACTGATGTCTCAAGTTTTGAGGGAGCGTGTTGGTATCCTGACTGCAGCAATGTCCACTAGAGCTTTTGCCAGATAATTGAATGTACATTTTTCTACCATAAACCGATTCCAACATTGTTTTAGAGAATTTGGCAGTCCGTCCAACCGGCCTCACAACCTCAGAACCACGTGTAACCAGGTCAGCCCAGGACCTCCACATCCAGCTTCTTCACCAGCGGGATCGTCTGAGACCAGCCACCCAGACAGCTGAAGAAATTGTGGGTTTGTACAACTGAAGAATTTCTGCACAAACTGTCAGAAACCATCTCAGGGAAGCTGATCTGCGTGCTTGTCATGGCTGCAGTTCGGCGTCGTAACCTACGTAAGTAGGGCAAATTCTCACCTTCAATGGCCAATGTCAGAAACCATCTCATATAGTTTTTGGTGGCTACAGCTAGAGATGGAGGCGTCATCTGGTTAGCTAGCAAGACATTTAATCACTTTGCTAGCTAGCTACGCTGAACTTAAACGACTGTTATCCAGTTAACATGAACTCAGCAAAAAAAAAAAGCCACATCCTCTCACTATCTACTGCGTTTATTTCCAGCAAACTTAACATGTGTAAATAAAAATAAGAAAGTAACAGTCACTATCTGGTGTGGCCACCAGCTGCATTAAGTACTGCAGTTCATCTCCTCCTCATGGACTGCACCAGATCTGAAATGTCTTGCTGTGAGATGTTACCCCACTGTTCCACCAAGGCACCTGCAAGTTCCCAGACATTTCTGGGGGGAACGGCCCTAGCCCTCACCCTCCGATCCAACAGGTCCCAGATGTGCTCAATGGGATTGAGATCCGGGCTCTTCGCTGGCCATGGCAGAACACTAACATTCCTGTCTTGCAGGAAATCACGCACAGAACGAGCAGTATGGCTGGTGGCATTGTCATGCTGGAGGGTCATGTCAGGATGAGCCTGCAGCAAGGGTACTACATGAGGGAGGAGGATGTCTACCCTGTAACGCACAGAGTTGAGATTGCCTGCAATGACAACAAGCTCAGTCTGATGATGCTGTGACACACCACCCCAGACCATGACGGACCCTCCACCTCCAAATCGATCCCCCTCCAGAGTACAGGCCTCGGTGTAACGCTCATTCCTTCGACGATAAATGTGAATCTGACCATCACCCCTGATGAGATAAAACCGCGACTCGTCAGTGAAGAGCACTTTATGCCAGTCCTGTTTGGTCCAGCGACGGCGGGTTTGTGCCCATAGGCAACGTTGTTGCTGGTGATGTCTGGTGAGGACTTGCCTTACAACAGGCCTACAAGGCCTCAGTCCAGCCTCTCTCAGCTTATTGTGGACTGTCTGAGCACTTATGGAGGAATTGTGTGTTACTGGTGTAACTCGGGCAGTTGTTATTGCCATCCTGTACCTGTCCCACAGGTGTGATGTTCGTATGTACCGATCCTGTGCAGGTGTTGTTACACGTGGTCTGCCACTGCGAGGACGATCAGCTGTCCGTCCTGTCTCCCTGTAGCGCTGTCACAGTACGGACATTGCAATTTATTGCCCTTTTTACATCTGCAGTCCTCATTCCTCCTTGCAGTATGCCTAAGGTACGTTCATGCAGATGAGCAAGGAACCTGGGCATCTTTCTTTTGGTATTTTTCAGAGTAAGTAGAAAGGCCTCTTTAGTGTCTTAAGTTTTCATAACTGTGACCTTAATTGCCTACCGTCTGTAAGCTGTTAGTGTCTTAACGACCGTTCCACAGGTCCTTCCACAGGTTCATTCATTGTTTATGGTTCATTTAACAGCATGGGAAACAGTGTTTAAACCCTTTACAATGAAGATCTGTGAAGTTATTTGAATTTTTATGAATTCTCTTTGAAATAGGGTCCTGAAAAAGGGACGTTTCTTTTTTCCCTGAGTTTATCTCTCGTGTTTGTAAATTCACTTTGGTTATCTTCACCGATTTCAGAGCACTCTCGTCTGAGTGTACCAGAGCACAGAATAACAGAATAATTAACGAATGCGCAACACCCGCTGAATATGACCATTGTCAGTAAACGTCAGCCGAAAGAATGTAATTAACATGTTGCCAGCAGCACAGTTACAGTCACCAACGTTCTAGATAACATGAAAACAGCCTCACCAGCTCTGCTAGGGAGAGTAAAATGGGCAGAGTGAGGTGTTCTCTCATTTGTGTCTGGAAGTAGCTAGCATGCTTGCCAACGTTAGCCAGTTAGCTTGGGTGCTTGACTGCCGTTGGGTGCTTGACACTTGGATCAACCCTACTCCTCGGTCAGAGTGTCCAGTGTCAATACTGCAGTGTGCGCTCCTCCAGGATGTGTATAACCCCTAGATGACTGACAGGGGGCGCTGTATTGAAGCCACTGGGCAGACATCTTGGCTCTCCTCCAGGATGTGTATAAACCCTAGATGACTGACAGGGGGCGCTATATTGAAGCAACCACATAGCCATCATGGCACTACTCCTAAAATTGTAAAAAAATATATATTTTGGAAGCTTTAGCATTTATTTACATGCTTATTCTATTGCATACACCTTCATGCATACTATTAAATTAAATTATGTGAGCTTAACAAATATATTTTCCTTATTATTTCTTTTAGACGGTACTAATAATATTGTCCAGACTACAAAGCCTTTCAATGGCCAATACATAGTCGCAGCAATCCAGGGTTTATATGTGTCTTTGGTTGGGACAAGCATGCATTGGCAGGCAAGCTGCAACACGACCAGGCTAATATTCCCCATCATTTATCAGTGCAAATTTGACATCAAAATAGCCAACTAACGTTCCCTCATTAGAGTTTAGCTCATCTCGCTCTGACATTAGCTGTTGATCTGGTTGTTGTTGATGTACATAATTGAGTCGGAGAAAGACCTACCTTTTCATCTAAAAAACAATGATCAATAGGACTGTAAAGTTCCCAAATGTCAGAGGACTCTTGTGGTGTTAACATATTTGCAAAAATCCAGTCATGCGTCTTTTGTGGCTTTTGGCATATGTGTTCTAATGATCTAAAGTCATGCTGTTGCTAAACACACAGTCCAGTTCATAGTGAATGATGTCAGGCCCTACTTCCTGTAAACACACAGTCCAGTTCATAGTGAATGATGTCAGGCCCTACTTCCTGTAAACACACAGTCCAGTTCACAGTGAATGATGTCAGGCCCTACTGCCTGTAAACACACAGTCCAGTTCATAGTGAATGATGACAGGTCCTACTGCCTGTAAACACACAGTCCAGTTCACAGTGAATGATGGCAGGCCCAACTGCCTGTAAACACACAGTCCAGTTCCAGTTTAGTAACACAGTCCCAGGTCCTCAGACTGTTAGTTTAGTAACACAGTCCCAGGTCCTCAGACTGTTAGTTTAGTAACAACACAGTCCCAGGTCCTCAGACTGTTAGTTTAGTAACAACACAGTCCCAGGTCCTCAGACTGTTAGTTTAGTAACACAGTCCCAGGTCCTCAGACTGTTAGTTTAGTAACAACACAGTCCCAGGTCCTCAGACTGTTAGTTTAGTAACAACACAGTCCCAGGTCCTCAGACTGTTAGTTTAGTAACACAGTCCCAGGTCCTCAGACTGTTAGTTTAGTAACAACACAGTCCCAGGTCCTCAGACTGTTCGTTTAGTAACAACACAGCCCCAGGCCCTCAGACTGTTAGTTTAGTAACAACACAGTCCCAGGTCCTCAGACTGTTAGTTTAGTAACACAGTCCCAGGTCCTCAGACTGTTAGTTTAGTAACAAAACAGTCCCAGGTCCTCAGACTGTTAGTTTAGTAACACAGTCCCAGGTCCTAAGATTGTTAGTTTAGTAACAACACAGTCCCAGGTCCTCAGACTGTTAGTTTAGTAACAACACAGTCCCAGGTCCTCAGACTGTTAGTTTAGTAACAACACAGTCCCAGGTCCTCAGATTGTTAGTTTAGTAACACAGTCCCAGGTCCTCAGACTGTTAGTTTAGTAACATAGTCCCAGGCCCTCAGACTGTTAGTTTAGTAACAACCCAGTCCCAGGTCCTCAGACTGTTAGTTTAGTAACAACACAGTCCCAGGTCCTCAGACTCTTAGTTTAGTAACAACACAGTCCCAGGCCCTCAGACTGTTAGTTTAGTAACAACACAGTCCCAGGTCCTCAGACTGTTAGTTTAGTAACACAGTCCCAGGTCCTCAGACTGTTAGTTTAGTAACAACACAGTCCCAGGCCCTCAGACTGTTAGTTTAGTAACAACACAGTCCCAGGTCCTCAGACTGTTAGTTTAGTAACACAGTCCCAGGTCCTCAGACTGTTAGTTTAGTAACAACACAGTCCCAGGTCCTCAGACTGTTAGTTTAGTAACAACACAGTCCCAGGTCCTCAGACTGTTAGTTTAGTAACACAGTCCCAGGTCCTCAGACTGTTAGTTTAGTAACAACACAGTCCCAGGCCCTCAGACTGTTAGTTTAGTAACAACACAGTCCCAGGTCCTCAGACTGTTAGTTTAGTAACAACACAGTCCCAGGTCCTCAGACTGTTAGTTTAGTAACAACACAGTCCCAGGTCCTCAGACTGTTAGTTTAGTAACAACACAGTCCCAGGTCCTCAGACTGTTAGTTTAGTAACAACACAGTCCCAGGTCCTCAGACTGTTAGTTTAGTAACACAGTCCCAGGTCCTCAGACTGTTAGTTTAGTAACACAGTCCCAGGTCCTCAGACTGTTAGTTTAGTAACAACACAGTCCCAGGTCCTCAGACTGTTAGTTTAGTAACACAGTCCCAGGTCCTCAGACTGTTAGTTTAGTAACAACACATTCCCAGGCCCTCAGAATGTTAGTTTAGTAACAACACAGTCCCAGGTCCTCAGACTGTTAGTTTAGTAACACAGTCCCAGGTCCTCAGACTGTTAGTTTAGTAACACAGTCCCAGGTCCTCAGACTGTTAGTTTAGTAACAACACAGTCCCAGGTAATCAGACTGTTAGTTTAGTAACAACCCAGTCCCAGGTCCTCAGACTGTTAGTTTAGTAACACAGTCCCAGGTCCTCAGACTGTTAGTTTAGTAACAACACAGTCCCAGGTCCTCAGGCTGTTAGTTTAGTAACAACACAGTCCCAGGTCCTCAGACTGTTAGTTTAGTAACAACACAGTCCCAGGTCCTCAGACTGTTAGTTTAGTAACAACACAGTCCCAGGTCCTCAGACTGTTAGTTTAGTAACAACACAGTCCCAGGTCCTCAGGCTGTTAGTTTAGTAACAACACAGTCCCAGGTCCTCAGACTGTTAGTTTAGTAACAACACAGTCCCAGGTCCTCGGACTGTTAGTTTAGTAACACAGTCCCAGGTCCTCAGACTGTTAGTTTAGTAACAACACAGTCCCAGGTCCTCAGACTGTTAGTTTAGTAACAACACAGTCCCAGGTCCTCAGACTGTTAGTTTAGTAACACAGTCCCAGGTCCTCAGACTGTTAGTTTAGTAACAACACAGTCCCAGGTCCTCAGACTGTTAGTTTAGTAACAACACAGTCCCAGGTCCTCAGACTGTTAGTTTAGTAACAACACAGTCCCAGGTCCTCAGACTGTTAGTTTAGTAACAACACAGTCCCAGGTCCTCAGACTGTTAGTTTAGTAACAACACAGTCCCAGGTCCTCAGACTGTTAGTTTAGTAACAACACAGTCCCAGGTCCTCAGACTGTTAGTTTAGTAACAACACAGTCCCAGGTCCTCAGACTGTTAGTTTAGTAACAACACAGTCCCAGGTCCTCAGACTGTTAGTTTAGTAACAACACAGTCCCAGGTCCTCAGACTGTTAGTTTAGTAACAACACAGTCCCAGGTCCTCAGACTGTTACTTTAGTAACAACACAGTCCCAGGTCCTCAGACTGTTAGTTTAGTAACACAGTCCCATGTCCTCAGACTGTTAGTTTAGTAACAACACAGTCCCAGGTCCTCAGACTGTTAGTTTAGTAACAACATAGTCCCATGTCCTCAGACTGTTAGTTTAGTAACAACACAGTCCCAGGTCCTCAGACTGTTAGTTTAGTAACAACACAGTCCCAGGTCCTCAGACTGTTAGTTTAGTAACAACACAGTCCCAGGTCCTCAGACTGTTAGTTTAGTAACAACACAGTCCCAGGTCCTCAGACTGTTAGTTTAGTAACAACACAGTCCCAGGTCCTCAGACTGTTAGTTTAGTAACACAGTCCCAGGTCCTCAGACTGTTAGTTTAGTAACAACACAGTCCCAGGTCCTCAGACTGTTAGTTTAGTAACAACACAGTCCCAGGTCCTCAGACTGTTAGTTTAGTAACACAGTTCCAGGTCCTCAGACTGTTAGTTTAGTAACAACACAGTCCCAGGTCCTCAGACTGTTAGTTTAGTAACAACACAGTCCCAGGTCCTCAGACTGTTAGTTTAGTAACACAGTCCCAGGTCCTCAGACTGTTAGTTTAGTAACACAGTCCCAGGTCCTCAGACTGTTAGTTTAGTAACACAGTCCCAGGTCCTCAGACTGTTAGTTTAGTAACAACACAGTCCCAGGTCCTCAGACTGTTAGTTTAGTAACAACACAGTCCCAGGTCCTCAGACTGTTAGTTTAGTAACACAGTCCCATGTCCTCAGACTGTTAGTTTAGTAACAACACAGTCCCAGGCCCTCAGACTGTTAGTTTAGTAACAACACAGTCCCAGGTCCTCAGACTGTTAGTTTAGTAACAACACAGTCCCAGGTCCTCAGACTGTTAGTTTAGTAACAACACAGTCCCAGGTCCTCAGACTGTTAGTTTAGTAACAACACAGTCCCAGGTCCTCAGACTGTTAGTTTAGTAACAACACAGTCCCAGGTCCTCAGACTGTTAGTTTAGTAACAACACAGTCCCAGGTCCTCAGACTGTTAGTTTAGTAACACAGTCCCAGGTCCTCAGACTGTTAGTTTAGTAACACAGTCCCAGGTCCTCAGACTGTTAGTTTAGTAACAACACAGTCCCAGGTCCTCAGACTGTTAGTTTAGTAACACAGTCCCAGGTCCTCAGACTGTTAGTTTAGTAACAACACATTCCCAGGCCCTCAGACTGTTAGTTTAGTAACAACACAGTCCCAGGTCCTCAGACTGTTAGTTTAGTAACACAGTCCCAGGTCCTCAGACTGTTAGTTTAGTAACACAGTCCCAGGTCCTCAGACTGTTAGTTTAGTAACAACACAGTCCCAGGTCCTCAGACTGTTAGTTTAGTAACACAGTCCCAGGTCCTCAGACTGTTAGTTTAGTAACAACACATTCCCAGGCCCTCAGACTGTTAGTTTAGTAACAACACAGTCCCAGGTCCTCAGACTGTTAGTTTAGTAACACAGTCCCAGGTCCTCAGACTGTTAGTTTAGTAACACAGTCCCAGGTCCTCAGACTGTTAGTTTAGTAACAACACAGTCCCAGGTACTCAGACTGTTAGTTTAGTAACAACCCAGTCCCAGGTCCTCAGACTGTTAGTTTAGTAACACAGTCCCAGGTCCTCAGACTGTTAGTTTAGTAACAACACAGTCCCAGGTCCTCAGGCTGTTAGTTTAGTAACAACACAGTCCCAGGTCCTCAGACTGTTAGTTTAGTAACAACACAGTCCCAGGTCCTCAGACTGTTAGTTTAGTAACAACACAGTCCCAGGTCCTCAGACTGTTAGTTTAGTAACAACACAGTCCCAGGTCCTCAGACTGTTAGTTTAGTCACAACACAGTCCCAGGTCCTCAGACTGTTAGTTTAGTAACAACACAGTCCCAGGTCCTCAGACTGTTAGTTTAGTAACACAGTCCCAGGTCCTCAGACTGTTAGTTTAGTAACAACACAGTCCCAGGTCCTCAGACTGTTAGTTTAGTAACAACACAGTCCCAGGTCCTCAGACTGTTAGTTTAGTAACACAGTCCCAGGTCCTCAGACTGTTAGTTTAGTAACAACACAGTCCCAGGTCCTCAGACTGTTAGTTTAGTAACAACACAGTCCCAGGTCCTCAGACTGTTAGTTTAGTAACAACACAGTCCCAGGTCCTCAGACTGTTAGTTTAGTAACAACACAGTCCCAGGTCCTCAGACTGTTAGTTTAGTAACAACACAGTCCCAGGTCCTCAGACTGTTAGTTTAGTAACAACACAGTCCCAGGTCCTCAGACTGTTAGTTTAGTAACAACACAGTCCCAGGTCCTCAGACTGTTAGTTTAGTAACAACACAGTCCCAGGTCCTCAGACTGTTAGTTTAGTAACAACACAGTCCCAGGTCCTCAGACTGTTAGTTTAGTAACAACACAGTCCCAGGTCCTCAGACTGTTAGTTTAGTAACAACACAGTCCCAGGTCCTCAGACTGTTAGTTTAGTAACAACACAGTCCCAGGTCCTCAGACTGTTAGTTTAGTAACAACACAGTCCCAGGTCCTCAGACTGTTAGTTTAGTAACAACACAGTCCCAGGTCCTCAGACTGTTAGTTTAGTAACAACACAGTCCCAGGTCCTCAGACTGTTAGTTTAGTAACACAGTCCCAGGTCCTCAGACTGTTAGTTTAGTAACAACACAGTCCCAGGCCCTCAGACTGTTAGTTTAGTAACAACACAGTCCCAGGTCCTCAGACTGTTAGTTTAGTAACAACACAGTCCCAGGTCCTCAGACTGTTAGTTTAGTAACAACACAGTCCCAGGTCCTCAGACTGTTAGTTTAGTAACAACACAGTCCCAGGTCCTCAGACTGTTAGTTTAGTAACAACACAGTCCCAGGTCCTCAGACTGTTAGTTTAGTAACAACACAGTCCCAGGTCCTCAGACTGTTAGTTTAGTAACACAGTCCCAGGTCCTCAGACTGTTAGTTTAGTAACACAGTCCCAGGTCCTCAGACTGTTAGTTTAGTAACAACACAGTCCCAGGTCCTCAGACTGTTAGTTTAGTAACACAGTCCCAGGTCCTCAGACTGTTAGTTTAGTAACAACACAGTCCCAGGTCCTCAGACTGTTAGTTTAGTAACACAGTCCCAGGTCCTCAGACTGTTAGTTTAGTAACACAGTCCCAGGTCCTCAGACTGTTAGTTTAGTAACAACACAGTCCCAGGTCCTCAGACTGTTAGTTTAGTAACAACCCAGTCCCAGGTCCTCAGACTGTTAGTTTAGTAACAACCCAGTCCCAGGTCCTCAGACTGTTAGTTTAGTAACACAGTCCCAGGTCCTCAGACTGTTAGTTTAGTAACAACACAGTCCCAGGTCCTCAGACTGTTAGTTTAGTAACAACACAGTCCCAGGTCCTCAGACTGTTAGTTTAGTAACAACACAGTCCCAGGTCCTCAGACTGTTAGTTTAGTAACAACACAGTCCCAGGTCCTCAGACTGTTAGTTTAGTAACAACACAGTCCCAGGTCCTCAGACTGTTAGTTTAGTAACAACACAGTCCCAGGTCCTCAGACTGTTAGTTTAGTAACAACACAGTCCCAGGTCCTCAGACTGTTAGTTTAGTAACACAGTCCCAGGTCCTCAGACTGTTAGTTTAGTAACAACACAGTCCCAGGTCCTCAGACTGTTAGTTTAGTAACAACACAGTCCCAGGTCCTCAGACTGTTAGTTTAGTAACACAGTCCCAGGTCCTCAGACTGTTAGTTTAGTAACACAGTCCCAGGTCCTCAGACTGTTAGTTTAGTAACAACACAGTCCCAGGTCCTCAGACTGTTAGTTTAGTAACAACACAGTCCCAGGTCCTCAGACTGTTAGTTTAGTAACACAGTCCCAGGTCCTCAGACTGTTAGTTTAGTAACAACACAGTCCCAGGCCCTCAGACTGTTAGTTTAGTAACAACACAGTCCCAGGTCCTCAGACTGTTAGTTTAGTAACAACACAGTCCCAGGTCCTCAGACTGTTAGTTTAGTAACAACACAGTCCCAGGTCCTCAGACTGTTAGTTTAGTAACAACACAGTCCCAGGTCCTCAGACTGTTAGTTTAGTAACAACACAGTCCCAGGTCCTCAGACTGTTAGTTTAGTAACAACACAGTCCCAGGTCCTCAGACTGTTAGTTTAGTAACAACACAGTCCCAGGTCCTCAGACTGTTAGTTTAGTAACAACACTGTCCCAGGTCCTCAGACTGTTAGTTTAGTAACACAGTCCCAGGTCCTCAGACTGTTAGTTTAGTAACACAGTCCCAGGTCCTCAGACTGTTAGTTTAGTAACAACACAGTCCCAGGTCCTCAGACTGTTAGTTTAGTAACAACCCAGTCCCAGGTCCTCAGACTGTTAGTTTAGTAACACAGTCCCAGGTCCTCAGACTGTTAGTTTAGTAACAACACAGTCCCAGGTCCTCAGACTGTTAGTTTAGTAACAACCCAGTCCCAGGTCCTCAGACTGTTAGTTTAGTAACAACACAGTCCCAGGTCCTCAGACTGTTAGTTTAGTAACAACACAGTCCCAGGTCCTCAGACTGTTAGTTTAGTAACAACACAGTCCCAGGTCCTCAGACTGTTAGTTTAGTAACACAGTCCCAGGTCCTCAGACTGTTAGTTTAGTAACAACACAGTCCCAGGTCCTCAGACTGTTAGTTTAGTAACAACACAGTCCCAGGTCCTCAGACTGTTAGTTTAGTAACAACACAGTCCCAGGTCCTCAGACTGTTAGTTTAGTAACAACACAGTCCCAGGTCCTCAGACTGTTAGTTTAGTAACAACACAGTCCCAGGTCCTCAGACTGTTAGTTTAGTAACAACACAGTCCCAGGTCCTCAGACTGTTAGTTTAGTAACAACACAGTCCCAGGTCCTCAGACTGTTAGTTTAGTAACACAGTCCCAGGTCCTCAGACTGTTAGTTTAGTAACACAGTCCCAGGTCCTCAGACTGTTAGTTTAGTAACAACACAGTCCCAGGTCCTCAGACTGTTAGTTTAGTAACACAGTCCCAGGTCCTCAGACTGTTAGTTTAGTAACAACACAGTCCCAGGTCCTCAGACTGTTAGTTTAGTAACACAGTCCCAGGTCCTCAGACTGTTAGTTTAGTAACACAGTCCCAGGTCCTCAGACTGTTAGTTTAGTAACAACACAGTCCCAGGTACTCAGACTGTTAGTTTAGTAACAACCCAGTCCCAGGTCCTCAGACTGTTAGTTTAGTAACATCCCAGTCCCAGGTCCTCAGACTGTTAGTTTAGTAACACAGTCCCAGGTCCTCAGACTGTTAGTTTAGTAACAACACAGTCCCAGGTCCTCAGACTGTTAGTTTAGTAACAACACAGTCCCAGGTCCTCAGACTGTTAGTTTAGTAACAACACAGTCCCAGGTCCTCAGACTGTTAGTTTAGTAACAACACAGTCCCAGGTCCTCAGACTGTTAGTTTAGTAACAACACAGTCCCAGGTCCTCAGACTGTTAGTTTAGTAACAACACAGTCCCAGGTCCTCAGACTGTTAGTTTAGTAACAACACAGTCCCAGGTCCTCAGACTGTTAGTTTAGTAACACAGTCCCAGGTCCTCAGACTGTTAGTTTAGTAACAACACAGTCCCAGGTCCTCAGACTGTTAGTTTAGTAACAACACAGTCCCAGGTCCTCAGACTGTTAGTTTAGTAACACAGTCCCAGGTCCTCAGACTGTTAGTTTAGTAACACAGTCCCAGGTCCTCAGACTGTTAGTTTAGTAACAACACAGTCCCAGGTCCTCAGACTGTTAGTTTAGTAACAACACAGTCCCAGGTCCTCAGACTGTTAGTTTAGTAACACAGTCCCAGGTCCTCAGACTGTTAGTTTAGTAACAACACAGTCCCAGGTCCTCAGACTGTTAGTTTAGTAACAACACAGTCCCAGGTCCTCAGACTGTTAGTTTAGTAACAACACAGTCCCAGGTCCTCAGACTGTTAGTTTAGTAACAACACAGTCCCAGGTCCTCAGACTGTTAGTTTAGTAACAACACAGTCCCAGGTCCTCAGACTGTTAGTTTAGTAACAACACAGTCCCAGGTCCTCAGACTGTTAGTTTAGTAACAACACAGTCCCAGGTCCTCAGACTGTTAGTTTAGTAACACAGTCCCAGGTCCTCAGACTGTTAGTTTAGTAACACAGTCCCAGGTCCTCAGACTGTTAGTTTAGTAACAACACAGTCCCAGGTCCTCAGACTGTTAGTTTAGTAACACAGTCCCAGGTCCTCAGACTGTTAGTTTAGTAACAACACAGTCCCAGGTCCTCAGACTGTTAGTTTAGTAACAACACAGTCCCAGGTCCTCAGACTGTTAGTTTAGTAACACAGTCCCAGGTCCTCAGACTGTTAGTTTAGTAACACAGTCCCAGGTCCTCAGACTGTTAGTTTAGTAACAACACAGTCCCAGGTCCTCAGACTGTTAGTTTAGTAACAACCCAGTCCCAGGTCCTCAGACTGTTAGTTTAGTAACACAGTCCCAGGTCCTCAGACTGTTAGTTTAGTAACAACACAGTCCCAGGTCCTCAGACTGTTAGTTTAGTAACAACACAGTCCCAGGTCCTCAGACTGTTAGTTTAGTAACAACACAGTCCCAGGTCCTCAGACTGTTAGTTTAGTAACAACACAGTCCCAGGTCCTCAGACTGTTAGTTTAGTAACAACACAGTCCCAGGTCCTCAGACTGTTAGTTTAGTAACAACACAGTCCCAGGTCCTCAGACTGTTAGTTTAGTAACACAGTCCCAGGTCCTCAGACTGTTAGTTTAGTAACAACACAGTCCCAGGTCCTCAGACTGTTAGTTTAGTAACAACCAGTCCCAGGTCCTCAGACTGTTAGTTTAGTAACAACACAGTCCCAGGTCCTCAGACTGTTAGTTTAGTAACAACACAGTCCCAGGTCCTCAGACTGTTAGTTTAGTAACAACACAGTCCCAGGTCCTCAGACTGTTAGTTTAGTAACAACACAGTCCCAGGTCCTCAGACTGTTAGTTTAGTAACAACACAGTCCCAGGTCCTCAGACTGTTAGTTTAGTAACAACACAGTCCCAGGTCCTCAGACTGTTAGTTTAGTAACAACACAGTCCCAGGTCCTCAGACTGTTAGTTTAGTAACAACACAGTCCCAGGTCCTCAGACTGTTAGTTTAGTAACAACACAGTCCCAGGTCCTCAGACTGTTAGTTTAGTAACAACACAGTCCCAGGTCCTCAGACTGTTAGTTTAGTAACAACACAGTCCCAGGTCCTCAGACTGTTAGTTTAGTAACAACACAGTCCCAGGTCCTCAGACTGTTAGTTTAGTAACAACACAGTCCCAGGTCCTCAGACTGTTAGTTTAGTAACAACACAGTCCCAGGTCCTCAGACTGTTAGTTTAGTAACAACACAGTCCCAGGTCCTCAGACTGTTAGTTTAGTAACAACACAGTCCCAGGTCCTCAGACTGTTAGTTTAGTAACAACACAGTCCCAGGTCCTCAGACTGTTAGTTTAGTAACAACACAGTCCCAGGTCCTCAGACTGTTAGTTTAGTAACAACCAGTCCCAGGTCCTCAGACTGTTAGTTTAGTAACAACACAGTCCCAGGTCCTCAGACTGTTAGTTTAGTAACAACACAGTCCCAGGTCCTCAGACTGTTAGTTTAGTAACAACACAGTCCCAGGTCCTCAGACTGTTAGTTTAGTAACAACACAGTCCCAGGTCCTCAGACTGTTAGTTTAGTAACAACACAGTCCCAGGTCCTCAGACTGTTAGTTTAGTAACACACAGTCCCAGGTCCTCAGACTGTTAGTTTAGTAACAACACAGTCCCAGGTCCTCAGACTGTTAGTTTAGTAACAACACAGTCCCAGGTCCTCAGACTGTTAGTTTAGTAACACAGTCCCAGGTCCTCAGACTGTTAGTTTAGTAACAACACAGTCCCAGGTCCTCAGACTGTTAGTTTAGTAACAACACAGTCCCAGGTCCTCAGACTGTTAGTTTAGTAACAACACAGTCCCAGGTCCTCAGACTGTTAGTTTAGTAACAACACAGTCCCAGGTCCTCAGACTGTTAGTTTAGTAACAACACAGTCCCAGGTCCTCAGACTGTTAGTTTAGTAACAACACAGTCCCAGGTCCTCAGACTGTTAGTTTAGTAACAACACAGTCCCAGGTCCTCAGACTGTTAGTTTAGTAACACACAGTCCCAGGTCCTCAGACTGTTAGTTTAGTAACAACACAGTCCCAGGTCCTCAGACTGTTAGTTTAGTAACACAGTCCCAGGTCCTCAGACTGTTAGTTTAGTAACACAGTCCCAGGTCCTCAGACTGTTAGTTTAGTAACAACACAGTCCCAGGTCCTCAGACTGTTAGTTTAGTAACAACACAGTCCCAGGTCCTCAGACTGTTAGTTTAGTAACAACACAGTCCCAGGTCCTCAGACTGTTAGTTTAGTAACAACACAGTCCCAGGTCCTCAGACTGTTAGTTTAGTAACAACACAGTCCCAGGTCCTCAGACTGTTAGTTTAGTAACAACACAGTCCCAGGTCCTCAGACTGTTAGTTTAGTAACAACACAGTCCCAGGTCCTCAGACTGTTAGTTTAGTAACAACACAGTCCCAGGTCCTCAGACTGTTAGTTTAGTAACAACACAGTCCCAGGTCCTCAGACTGTTAGTTTAGTAACAACACAGTCCCAGGTCCTCAGACTGTTAGTTTAGTAACAACACAGTCCCAGGTCCTCAGACTGTTAGTTTAGTAACAACACAGTCCCAGGTCCTCAGACTGTTAGTTTAGTAACAACACAGTCCCAGGTCCTCAGACTGTTAGTTTAGTAACAACACAGTCCCAGGTCCTCAGACTGTTAGTTTAGTAACAACACAGTCCCAGGTCCTCAGACTGTTAGTTTAGTAACAACACAGTCCCAGGTCCTCAGACTGTTAGTTTAGTAACAACACAGTCCCAGGTCCTCAGACTGTTAGTTTAGTAACAACACAGTCCCAGGTCCTCAGACTGTTAGTTTAGTAACAACACAGTCCCAGGTCCTCAGACTGTTAGTTTAGTAACACAGTCGCAGGTCCTCAGACTGTTAGTTTAGTAACACAGTCCCAGGTCCTCAGACTGTTAGTTTAGTAACAACACAGTCCCAGGTCCTCAGACTGTTAGTTTAGTAACAACACAGTCCCAGGTCCTCAGACTGTTAGTTTAGTAACACAGTCCCAGGTCCTCAGACTGTTAGTTTAGTAACAACACAGTCCCAGGTCCTCAGACTGTTAGTTTAGTAACAACACAGTCCCAGGTCCTCAGACTGTTAGTTTAGTAACAACACAGTCCCAGGTCCTCAGACTGTTAGTTTAGTAACAACACAGTCCCAGGTCCTCAGACTGTTAGTTTAGTAACAACACAGTCCCAGGTCCTCAGACTGTTAGTTTAGTAACAACACAGTCCCAGGTCCTCAGACTGTTAGTTTAGTAACAACACAGTCCCAGGTCCTCAGACTGTTAGTTTAGTAACAACACAGTCCCAGGTCCTCAGACTGTTAGTTTAGTAACACAGTCCCAGGTCCTCAGACTGTTAGTTTAGTAACAACACAGTCCCAGGTCCTCAGACTGTTAGTTTAGTAACACAGTCCCAGGTCCTCAGACTGTTAGTTTAGTAACAACACAGTCCCAGGTCCTCAGACTGTTAGTTTAGTAACAACACAGTCCCAGGTCCTCAGACTGTTAGTTTAGTAACAACACAGTCCCAGGTCCTCAGACTGTTAGTTTAGTAACAACACAGTCCCAGGTCCTCAGACTGTTAGTTTAGTAACAACACAGTCCCAGGTCCTCAGACTGTTAGTTTAGTAACAACACAGTCCCAGGTCCTCAGACTGTTAGTTTAGTAACAACACAGTCCCAGGTCCTCAGACTGTTAGTTTAGTAACAACACAGTCCCAGGTCCTCAGACTGTTAGTTTAGTAACAACACAGTCCCAGGTCCTCAGACTGTTAGTTTAGTAACAAAGTCCCAGGTCCTCAGACTGTTAGTTTAGTAACAACACAGTCCCAGGTCCTCAGACTGTTAGTTTAGTAACAACACAGTCCCAGGTCCTCAGACTGTTAGTTTAGTAACAACACAGTCCCAGGTCCTCAGACTGTTAGTTTAGTAACACAGTCCCAGGTCCTCAGACTGTTAGTTTAGTAACAACCAGTCCCAGGTCCTCAGACTGTTAGTTTAGTAACAACACAGTCCCAGGTCCTCAGACTGTTAGTTTAGTAACAACACAGTCCCAGGTCCTCAGACTGTTAGTTTAGTAACAACCCAGTCCCAGGTCCTCAGACTGTTAGTTTAGTAACAACCCAGTCCCAGGTCCTCAGACTGTTAGTTTAGTAACAACACAGTCCCAGGTCCTCAGACTGTTAGTTTAGTAACAACACAGTCCCAGGTCCTCAGACTGTTAGTTTAGTAACAACACAGTCCCAGGTCCTCAGACTGTTAGTTTAGTAACACAGTCCCAGGTCCTCAGACTGTTAGTTTAGTAACAACACAGTCCCAGGTCCTCAGACTGTTAGTTTAGTAACAACCCAGTCCCAGGTCCTCAGACTGTTAGTTTAGTAACACAGTCCCAGGTCCTCAGATTGTTAGTTTAGTAACAACACAGTCCCAGGTCCTCAGACTGTTAGTTTAGTAACACAGTCCCAGGTCCTCAGACTGTTAGTTTAGTAACACAGTCCCAGGTCCTCAGACTGTTAGTTTAGTAAAAACACAGTCCCAGGTCCTCAGACTGTTAGTTTAGTAACAACCCAGTCCCAGGTCCTCAGACTGTTAGTTTAGTAACAACACAGTCCCAGGTCCTCAGACTGTTAGTTTAGTAACAACACAGTCCCAGGTCCTCAGACTGTTAGTTTAGTAACAACACAGTCCCAGGTCCTCAGACTGTTAGTTTAGTAACAACACAGTCCCAGGTCCTCAGACTGTTAGTTTAGTAACACAGTCCCAGGTCCTCAGACTGTTAGTTTAGTAACAACCATGTCCCAGGTCCTCAGACTGTTAGTTTAGTAACACAGTCCCAGGTCCTCAGACTGTTAGTTTAGTAACAACACAGTCCCAGGTCCTCAGACTGTTAGTTTAGTAACACAGTCCCAGGTCCTCAGACTGTTAGTTTAGTAACAACCCAGTCCCAGGTCCTCAGACTGTTAGTTTAGTAACAACACAGTCCCAGGTCCTCAGACTGTTAGTTTAGTAACACAGTCCCAGGTCCTCAGACTGTTAGTTTAGTAACAACCAAGTCCCAGGTCCTCAGACTGTTAGTTTAGTAACAACACAGTCCCAGGTCCTCAGACTGTTAGTTTAGTAACAACACAGTCCCAGGCCCTCAGACTGTTAGTTTAGTAACAACCCAGTCCCAGGTCCTCAGACTGTTAGTTTAGTAACAACCCAGTCCCAGGTCCTCAGACTGTTAGTTTAGTAACAACACAGTCCCAGGTCCTCAGACTGTTAGTTTAGTAACAACACAGTCCCAGGTCCTCAGACTGTTAGTTTAGTAACAACACAGTCCCAGGTCCTCAGACTGTTAGTTTAGTAACACAGTCCCAGGTCCTCAGACTGTTAGTTTAGTAACAACACAGTCCCAGGTCCTCAGACTGTTAGTTTAGTAACAACCCAGTCCCAGGTCCTCAGACTGTTAGTTTAGTAACACAGTCCCAGGTCCTCAGATTGTTAGTTTAGTAACAACACAGTCCCAGGTCCTCAGACTGTTAGTTTAGTAACACAGTCCCAGGTCCTCAGACTGTTAGTTTAGTAACACAGTCCCAGGTCCTCAGACTGTTAGTTTAGTAAAAACACAGTCCCAGGTCCTCAGACTGTTAGATTAGTAACAACCCAGTCCCAGGTCCTCAGACTGTTAGTTTAGTAACAACACAGTCCCAGGTCCTCAGACTGTTAGTTTAGTAACAACACAGTCCCAGGTCCTCAGACTGTTAGTTTAGTAACAACACAGTCCCAGGTCCTCAAACTGTTAGTTTAGTAACAACACAGTCCCAGGTCCTCAGACTGTTAGTTTAGTAACACAGTCCCAGGTCCTCAGACTGTTAGTTTAGTAACAACCATGTCCCAGGTCCTCAGACTGTTAGTTTAGTAACACAGTCCCAGGTCCTCAGACTGTTAGTTTAGTAACAACACAGTCCCAGGTCCTCAGACTGTTAGTTTAGTAACACAGTCCCAGGTCCTCAGACTGTTAGTTTAGTAACAACACAGTCCCAGGTCCTCAGACTGTTAGTTTAGTAACAACACAGTCCCAGGCCCTCAGACTGTTAGTTTAGTAACAACCCAGTCCCAGCTCCTCAGACTGTTAGTTTAGTAACAACCCAGTCCCAGGTCCTCAGACTGTTAGTTTAGTAACAACACAGTCCCAGGTCCTCAGACTGTTAGTTTAGTAACAACACAGTCCCAGGTCCTCAGACTGTTAGTTTAGTAACAACACAGTCCCAGGTCCTCAGACTGTTAGTTTAGTAACAACACAGTCCCAGGTCCTCAGACTGTTAGTTTAGTAACACAGTCGCAGGTCCTCATATTGTTAGTTTAGTAACACAGTCCCAGGTCCTCAGACTGTTAGTTTAGTAACAACACAGTCCCAGGTACTCAGACTGTTAGTTTAGTAACAACCCAGTCCCAGGTCCTCAGACTGTTAGTTTAGTAACACAGTCCCAGGTCCTCAGACTGTTAGTTTAGTAACAACACAGTCCCAGGTCCTCAGGCTGTTAGTTTAGTAACAACACAGTCCCAGGTCCTCAGACTGTTAGTTTAGTAACAACACAGTCCCAGGTCCTCAGACTGTTAGTTTAGTAACAACACAGTCCCAGGTCCTCAGACTGTTAGTTTAGTAACAACACAGTCCCAGGTCCTCAGACTGTTAGTTTAGTAACAACACAGTCCCAGGTCCTCAGACTGTTAGTTTAGTAACAACACAGTCCCAGGTCCTCAGACTGTTAGTTTAGTAACAACACAGTCCCAGGTCCTCAGACTGTTAGTTTAGTAACACAGTCCCAGGTCCTCAGACTGTTAGTTTAGTAACAACACAGTCCCAGGTCCTCAGACTGTTAGTTTAGTAACACAGTCCCAGGCCCTCAGACTGTTAGTTTAGTAACAACACAGTCCCAGGTCCTCAGACTGTTAGTTTAGTAACAACACAGTCCCAGGTCCTCAGACTGTTAGTTTAGTAACAACACAGTCCCAGGTCCTCAGACTGTTAGTTTAGTAACAACACAGTCCCAGGTCCTCAGACTGTTAGTTTAGTAACAACACAGTCCCAGGTCCTCAGACTGTTAGTTTAGTAACAACACAGTCCCAGGTCCTCAGACTGTTAGTTTAGTAACAACACAGTCCCAGGTCCTCAGACTGTTAGTTTAGTAACAACACAGTCCCAGGTCCTCAGACTGTTAGTTTAGTAACAACACAGTCCCAGGTCCTCAGACTGTTAGTTTAGTAACACAGTCCCAGGTCCTCAGACTGTTAGTTTAGTAACAACCCAGTCCCAGGTCCTCAGACTGTTAGTTTAGTAACAACCCAGTCCCAGGTCCTCAGACTGTTAGTTTAGTAACAACACAGTCCCAGGTCCTCAGACTGTTAGTTTAGTAACACAGTCCCAGGTCCTCAGACTGTTAGTTTAGTAACAACCAAGTCCCAGGTCCTCAGACTGTTAGTTTAGTAACAACACAGTCCCAGGTCCTCAGACTGTTAGTTTAGTAACAACACAGTCCCAGGCCCTCAGACTGTTAGTTTAGTAACAACCCAGTCCCAGGTCCTCAGACTGTTAGTTTAGTAACAACCCAGTCCCAGGTCCTCAGACTGTTAGTTTAGTAACAACACAGTCCCAGGTCCTCAGACTGTTAGTTTAGTAACAACACAGTCCCAGGTCCTCAGACTGTTAGTTTAGTAACAACACAGTCCCAGGTCCTCAGACTGTTAGTTTAGTAACAACACAGTCCCAGGTCCTCAGACTGTTAGTTTAGTAACAACCCAGTCCCAGGTCCTCAGACTGTTAGTTTAGTAACACAGTCCCAGGTCCTCAGATTGTTAGTTTAGTAACAACACAGTCCCAGGTCCTCAGACTGTTAGTTTAGTAACACAGTCCCAGGTCCTCAGACTGTTAGTTTAGTAACACAGTCCCAGGTCCTCAGACTGTTAGTTTAGTAAAAACACAGTCCCAGGTCCTCAGACTGTTAGATTAGTAACAACCCAGTCCCAGGTCCTCAGACTGTTAGTTTAGTAACAACACAGTCCCAGGTCCTCAGACTGTTAGTTTAGTAACAACACAGTCCCAGGTCCTCAGACTGTTAGTTTAGTAACAACACAGTCCCAGGTCCTCAAACTGTTAGTTTAGTAACAACACAGTCCCAGGTCCTCAGACTGTTAGTTTAGTAACACAGTCCCAGGTCCTCAGACTGTTAGTTTAGTAACAACCATGTCCCAGGTCCTCAGACTGTTAGTTTAGTAACACAGTCCCAGGTCCTCAGACTGTTAGTTTAGTAACAACACAGTCCCAGGTCCTCAGACTGTTAGTTTAGTAACACAGTCCCAGGTCCTCAGACTGTTAGTTTAGTAACAACCCAGTCCCAGGTCCTCAGACTGTTAGTTTAGTAACAACACAATCCCAGGTCCTCAGACTGTTAGTTTAGTAACACAGTCCCAGGTCCTCAGACTGTTAGTTTAGTAACAACCAAGTCCCAGGTCCTCAGACTGTTAGTTTAGTAACAACACAGTCCCAGGTCCTCAGACTGTTAGTTTAGTAACAACACAGTCCCAGGCCCTCAGACTGTTAGTTTAGTAACAACCCAGTCCCAGGTCCTCAGACTGTTAGTTTAGTAACAACCCAGTCCCAGGTCCTCAGACTGTTAGTTTAGTAACAACACAGTCCCAGGTCCTCAGACTGTTAGTTTAGTAACAACACAGTCCCAGGTCCTCAGACTGTTAGTTTAGTAACAACACAGTCCCAGGTCCTCAGACTGTTAGTTTAGTAACACAGTCCCAGGTCCTCAGACTGTTAGTTTAGTAACAACACAGTCCCAGGTCCTCAGACTGTTAGTTTAGTAACAACCCAGTCCCAGGTCCTCAGACTGTTAGTTTAGTAACACAGTCCCAGGTCCTCAGATTGTTAGTTTAGTAACAACACAGTCCCAGGTCCTCAGACTGTTAGTTTAGTAACACAGTCCCAGGTCCTCAGACTGTTAGTTTAGTAACACAGTCCCAGGTCCTCAGACTGTTAGTTTAGTAAAAACACAGTCCCAGGTCCTCAGACTGTTAGATTAGTAACAACCCAGTCCCAGGTCCTCAGACTGTTAGTTTAGTAACAACACAGTCCCAGGTCCTCAGACTGTTAGTTTAGTAACAACACAGTTCCAGGTCCTCAGACTGTTAGTTTAGTAACAACACAGTCCCAGGTCCTCAAACTGTTAGTTTAGTAACAACACAGTCCCAGGTCCTCAGACTGTTAGTTTAGTAACACAGTCCCAGGTCCTCAGACTGTTAGTTTAGTAACAACCATGTCCCAGGTCCTCAGACTGTTAGTTTAGTAACACAGTCCCAGGTCCTCAGACTGTTAGTTTAGTAACAACACAGTCCCAGGTCCTCAGACTGTTAGTTTAGTAACACAGTCCCAGGTCCTCAGACTGTTAGTTTAGTAACAACACAGTCCCAGGTCCTCAGACTGTTAGTTTAGTAACAACACAGTCCCAGGCCCTCAGACTGTTAGTTTAGTAACAACCCAGTCCCAGCTCCTCAGACTGTTAGTTTAGTAACAACCCAGTCCCAGGTCCTCAGACTGTTAGTTTAGTAACAACACAGTCCCAGGTCCTCAGACTGTTAGTTTAGTAACAACACAGTCCCAGGTCCTCAGACTGTTAGTTTAGTAACAACACAGTCCCAGGTCCTTAGACTAATAGTTTAGTAACAACACAGTCCCAGGTCCTCAGACTAATAGTTTAGTAACAACACAGTCCCAGGTCCTCAGACTGTTAGTTTAGTAACAACACAGTCCCAGGTCCTCAGACTGTTAGTTTAGTAACAACACAGTCCCAGGCCCTCAGACTGTTAGTTTAGTAACAACACAGTCCCAGGTCCTCAGACTGTTAGTTTAGTAACAACACAGTCCCAGGCCCTCAGACTGTTAGTTTAGTAACAACACAGTCCCAGGTCCTCAGACTGTTAGTTTAGTAACACAGTCCCAGGTCCTCAGACTGTTAGTTTAGTAACACAGTCCCAGGTCCTCAGACTGTTAGTTTAGTAACAACACAGTCCCAGGTCCTTAGACTGTTAGTTTAGTAACAAAACAGTCCCAGGTCCTCAGACTGTTAGTTTAGTAACAACCCAGTCCCAGGTCCTCAGACTGTTAGTTTAGTAACACAGTCTCAGGTCCTCAGACTGTTAGTTTAGTAACAACACAGTCCCAGGTCCTCAGACTGTTAGTTTAGTAACACAGTCCCAGGTCCTCAGACTGTTAGTTTAGTAACACAGTCCCAGGTCCTCAGACTGTTAGTTTAGTAAAAACACAGTCCCAGGTCCTCAGACTGTTAGATTAGTAACAACCCAGTCCCAGGTCCTCAGACTGTTAGTTTAGTAACAACACAGTCCCAGGTCCTCAGACTGTTAGTTTAGTAACAACACAGTCCCAGGTCCTCAGACTGTTAGTTTAGCAACAACACAGTCCCAGGTCCTCAGACTGTTAGTTTAGTAACAACACAGTCCCAGGTCCTCAAACTGTTAGTTTAGTAACAACACAGTCCCAGGCCCTCAGACTGTTAGTTTAGTAACAACACAGTCCCAGGCCCTCAGACTGTTAGTTTAGTTACACAGTCCCAGGTCCTCAGACTGTTAGTTTAGTAACAACCCAGTCCCAGGTCCTCAGACTGTTAGTTTAGTAACAACACAGTCCCAGGTCCCCAGACTGTTAGTTTAGTAACACAGTCCCAGGTCCTCAGACTGTTAGTTTAGTAACAACACAGTCCCAGGTCCTCAGACTGTTAGTTTAGTAACAACACAGTCCCAGGTCCTCAGACTGTTAGTTTAGTAACAACACAGTCCCAGGTCCTCAGACTGTTAGTTTAGTAACAACACAGTCCCAGGTCCTCAGACTGTTAGTTTAGTAACAACACAGTCCCAGTTCCTCAGACTGTTAGTTTAGTAACACAGTCCCAGGTCCTCAGACTGTTAGTTTAGTAACAACACAGTCCCAGGCCCTCAGACTGTTAGTTTAGTAACAACACAGTCCCAGGTCCTCAGACTGTTAGTTTAGTAACACAGTCCCAGGTCCACAGACTGTTAGTTTAGTAACAACACAGTGCCAAGCCCTCAGACTGTTAGTTTAGTAACAACACAGTCCCAGGTCCTCAGACTGTTAGTTTAGTAACAACCCAGTCCCAGGTCCTCAGACTGTTAGTTTAGTAACAACACAGTCCCAGGTCCTCAGACTGTTAGTTTAGTAACAACACAGTCCCAGGTCCTCAGACTGTTAGTTTAGTAACAACACAGTCCCAGGTCCTCAGACTGTTAGTTTAGTAACAACACAGTCCCAGGTCCTCAGACTGTTAGTTTAGTAACAATACATTCCCAGGTCCTCAGACTGTTAGTTTAGTAACACAGTCCCAGGTCCTCAGACTGTTAGTTTAGTAACACAGTCCCAGGTCCTCAGACTGTTAGTTTAGTAACAACACAGTCCCAGGTCCTTAGACTGTTAGTTTAGTAACAAAACAGTCCCAGGTCCTCAGACTGTTAGTTTAGTAACAACCCAGTCCCAGGTCCTCAGACTGTTAGTTTAGTAACACAGTCTCAGGTCCTCAGACTGTTAGTTTAGTAACAACACAGTCCCAGGTCCTCAGACTGTTAGTTTAGTAACACAGTCCCAGGTCCTCAGACTGTTAGTTTAGTAACACAGTCCCAGGTCCTCAGACTGTTAGTTTAGTAAAAACACAGTCCCAGGTCCTCAGACTGTTAGATTAGTAACAACCCAGTCCCAGGTCCTCAGACTGTTAGTTTAGTAACAACACAGTCCCAGGTCCTCAGACTGTTAGTTTAGTAACAACACAGTCCCAGGTCCTCAGACTGTTAGTTTAGCAACAACACAGTCCCAGGTCCTCAGACTGTTAGTTTAGTAACAACACAGTCCCAGGTCCTCAAACTGTTAGTTTAGTAACAACACAGTCCCAGGCCCTCAGACTGTTAGTTTAGTAACAACACAGTCCCAGGCCCTCAGACTGTTAGTTTAGTTACACAGTCCCAGGTCCTCAGACTGTTAGTTTAGTAACAACCCAGTCCCAGGTCCTCAGACTGTTAGTTTAGTAACAACACAGTCCCAGGTCCCCAGACTGTTAGTTTAGTAACACAGTCCCAGGTCCTCAGACTGTTAGTTTAGTAACAACACAGTCCCAGGTCCTCAGACTGTTAGTTTAGTAACAACACAGTCCCAGGTCCTCAGACTGTTAGTTTAGTAACAACACAGTCCCAGGTCCTCAGACTGTTAGTATAGTAACAACACAGTCCCAGGTCCTCAGACTGTTAGTTTAGTAACAACACAGTCCCAGTTCCTCAGACTGTTAGTTTAGTAACACAGTCCCAGGTCCTCAGACTGTTAGTTTAGTAACAACACAGTCCCAGGCCCTCAGACTGTTAGTTTAGTAACAACACAGTCCCAGGTCCTCAGACTGTTAGTTTAGTAACACAGTCCCAGGTCCACAGACTGTTAGTTTAGTAACAACACAGTGCCAAGCCCTCAGACTGTTAGTTTAGTAACAACACAGTCCCAGGTCCTCAGACTGTTAGTTTAGTAACAACCCAGTCCCAGGTCCTCAGACTGTTAGTTTAGTAACAACACAGTCCCAGGTCCTCAGACTGTTAGTTTAGTAACAACACAGTCCCAGGTCCTCAGACTGTTAGTTTAGTAACAACACAGTCCCAGGTCCTCAGACTGTTAGTTTAGTAACAACACAGTCCCAGGTCCTCAGACTGTTAGTTTAGTAACAATACATTCCCAGGTCCTCAGACTGTTAGTTTAGTAACAACACAGTCCCAGGTCCTCAGACTGTTAGTTTAGTAACAACACAGTCCCAGGCCCTCAGACTGTTAGTTTAGTAACAACACAGTCCCAGGTCCTCAGACTGTTAGTTTAGTAACAACACAGTCCCAGGTCCTCAGACTGTTAGTTTAGTAACAACACAGTCCCAGGTCCTCAGACTGTTAGTTTAGTAACAACACAGTCCCAGGTCCTCAGACTGTTAGTTTAGTAACAACACAGTCCCAGGCCCTCAGACTGTTAGTTTAGTAACAACACAGTCCCAGGCCCTCAGACTGTTAGTTTAGTAACAACACAGTCCCAGGTCCTCAGACTGTTAGTTTAGTAACAACACAGTCCCAGGTCCTCAGACTGTTAGTTTAGTAACAACACAGTCCCAGGTCCTCAGACTGTTAGTTTAGTAACAACACAGTCCCAGGTCCTCAGACTGTTAGTTTAGTAACAACACAGTCCCAGGTCCTCAGACTGTTAGTTTAGTAACAACACAGTCCCAGGTCCTCAGACTGTTAGTTTAGTAACAACACAGTCCCAGGTCCTCAGACTTTAGTGGGTTAACAGCTTTTAGTTGTTGTTACCGCCCCGATACTTGGAACAAACTCATTGACCCTTAGACACAGGAGAGACCTTAGATTAACTATCACAGAATTTCTCCTTTTCTTCCTCCTCTTCCTCCTCTTCATCTCCCCCCCTTCCTCTTTCTCTCTTTCCCCTTCAACGTCTTCCTTGCCCTCTTCCTCCTCTTCCTCTTCCTCCCCTTTCTATTCCTCTCCCTCCTCTTCCTCTTCTCCCTTGCCCTCTTCCTCCTCTTCCTCTCCCTCCCCTTCCTCGCCCTCTTCCTCTTCCTCCAAATGGACAACATGATTTGTTGTTGTCCTTCCATCCAATCCTCAGGACAACTTCATTGACCCCAGATGAACCGTCAGAGATGTTCTTTTTCTCCTCTTCCTCACCTTTCTTATCTTCACATTCCTCTGTCTGTCTGTCTGTCCGTCCGTCCGTCCGTCTGTCTGACGAGCCGTTTGCCAAGTGTGGAACAACTTCTTTAACGATGTAATTTAATTGAACTGTTTAAGTAATTAAGAATTGAGGCCATGTTACCTAAGTACCTAACCATAACGATTCACTCTGTCCCTCAACTACCCTCCCTTTACAAGTTTGCTCACACACACACACACACACACACACACACACACACACACACACACACACACACACACAGACACAGACACAGACACAAACACACACACACACACACACACACACACACACACACACACACACACACACACACACACACACACACACACACACACACACACACACACACACAGACACACACACACACACACACACACACACACACACACACACACACACACACACACACACACACACACACACACACACACACACACACACACACACACACATTGTGATGGACAGCCTAAGTATTAAAGCAAGCAACAAGAATATGCAGCAGTATTGTTGACCTGAGTGAGTTGCCATGGCCACCTCAGTGACGTTCCTGTCGCTCGTTGCCTGATGGACTAGTTCGACCACATGCTCCTTGGTAATAGGATCCCCCTGTCTGATACTTGATAGGCCCATAATGTTCCTGCCTGCTTGGGGTTGATCACGTCAACCCCATCATGGCAGAAACCCGAGACCCATTCCAATTCACGTACCGCCCCAACTGATCTACAGATGATGCAATCTCAATCGCACTCCACACTGCCCTTTCCCACCTGGACGTAAGGAACACCTATGTGAGACTGCTATTCATTGACTACAGCTCAGCGTTCAACACCATAGTACCCTCAAAGCTCATCACTAAGCTAAGGACACTGGGACTAAAAAACTCCCTCTGCAACTGGATCCTGGACTTCCTGACGTGCCGCCCCCAGGTGGAAAGGGTAGGTAACAATACATCTGCTATGCTGATCCTCAACACTGGAGCCCTTCAGGGGTGCGTGCTTAGTCCCCTCCTGTACTCCCTGTTCACCCACGACTGCATGGCCAAGCACGACTCCAACACCATCATTAAGTTTGCTGACGACACAACAGTGGTAGTTCCTGATCACCGACAACGATGATACAGCCAATAGGGAGGAGGTCAGAGACTTGGCAGTGTGGTGCCAGGACAACAAACTCTCCCTCAACGTGAACAAGACAAAGCAGCTTGATTGTGGACTACAGGAAAAGGAGGGCCAAACAGACTCCCATTAACATCGACGGGACTGAAGAGGAGCGGGTCTAGAGTTTCAGGTTCCTTTGTGTCCACATCACCAACAAACTATCACGGTCTAAACACACCAATACAGTCATGAAGAGGACCTTACCCTTCTCATCTCCTCATAACCCATCTTTACAGTCCTCCGTCCTAAACAGACCCCTGTTCCCTTCATGGTGCACTACTTTTCAACTGGGCCATATGGAATAGGGTGCCCATTGGAATGCACACTCAGTCAGCGGTCTGATGTGGTCTGGTCTGGATTGCCACGACAACTACGACCAACCAAAAGTCGCTTGGTAACGTGTGAATCGGCCAACGAGCCACGCCTTTGTCCCGTCGTGTCAGAGGCCTCAACTTGTACGTGACTGAGAGCCATGTTTATGTTAAGTTTAGTTTGTCAGGTTCTACTTGCCTTTTCAGAAAGTATTCACACCCTTTAACTTCATCCACAATGTGTTGTGTTAACATCCTGATTTTAAAAATGGATTCAATTGAGATTTTGTGGCACTGGCCTACACACAATACCCCATAATGTCAAAGTGAAATTATATGTTTTTTTTTTTATGACAAATCAATACAAAATGAAGTGTCTTGAGTCGAAAAATATTCAACCCCTTTGTAATTGCAAGCTTAAATAAGGTTAGGAGTAAATAAAACATTGTTTATTTAAAACAAGTCACATAATAAGTTGCATGGACTCACTCTGTGTTCAATAATAGAGTTTAAGGGGTTTTTAAAAGAGTACAAATTTGCTTAAACAAGTCAGACAATATACTGAACAAGGATATAAACACAACATGTAAAGTGTTGGTCCCGTGTTTCATGAGCTGAAATAAAAGATCCCAGAAATGTTCCGTACATTAAGATTATCTCTCCCATATTTTGCGCACACATTTCTTTACATCCCTGTTAGTGACTATTTCTCTTTTGCGAACATAATCCATCCACCTGGCAGGTGTGTGGCATATTAAGTAGCTGATTAAACAGTACAATTATTACGCAGGTGCACCTTGTGCTGGGGACAATAAAAGGTTATAATGTGCAGTTTGGTCACACAACACACTGTCACATCTATCTCAAGTTTTGAGGGAGCGTGCAATTTGCACGCTGATCGCAGGAATGTCCACCAAAGCTGTTGCCAGAGAATTTATGTTAATTTCTCCACCATAAGCCACCTCCAAAGTTTTATTCGAGAATTTGGCAGTACATCCAACCGGCCTCACAATCGCAGACCATGTGTATGGCGTTGTGTGGACGAACGGTTTGCTGATGTCAACATTGTGAACAGAGGGCCCCATGGTGGCGGTGGGGTTATGGTATGGGCAGGCATAAGCTACGGGCAATTAACACAATTACATTTTATCGACGGCAATTTGAATGCACAGAGATGCTGTGACGAAATCCTGAGGCCCATTGTCTTGCCATTCATCCTCCGCCATCATCTCATGTTTCAGCATGATAATGCACTGCCCCAATTCTGGGAGGCTGAAAATGTCCCAGTTATTTTATGGCCTGCATACTCACCAGACATGTCACCCGTTGAGCATGTTTGGGATGCTCTGGATCGACCTGTACGACAGCGTGTTTCAGTTCCCGTCAATATCCAGAAACTTTGCGAGTGGGATAACATTCCGCAGGCCACAATCAACAGCCTGATCAACTCTATGTGAAGGAGATGTGTCGGGTCCAATAGTGGCCAGATACCGACTGGTTTTCTGATCTTTGTTCAGTAGAAGTTGCATGGACTCACTCTGTGTGCAATAAGTGTTTAACATGATTTTTTTTTGATTGACTACCTCATCTCTGTACCTCACACATAACATTTTCTGTAAGGTCCCTCAGTCGAGCAGTGAATTTCAAACACAGATTCATCCACAAAGACCAGGGAGGTTTTCCAACGCTTCACAAAGAAGGGTGCCTATTGGTAGATGGGTACAATTAAAAGAAGCAGACATTGAATATCCCTTTGAGCATGGTGAAGATATTAATCACGCTTTATATGTTGTGTCAATACACCCAGTCACTACAAAGATGCAGGTGTCCTTCCTACCTCAGTTGCCGGAGAGGAAGGAAACCGCTCAGGGATTTCACCATGAGGTCAACGGTGACTTTAAAACACTTACAGAATTTAATAGATGTTTATTCGATTTTTTATTTAACTGTTATTTAACAAGGCAAGTCAGCTAAGAACAAATTCTTATTTACAATGACGGCCTACCCTGGCCAAATCAGGACGACGCTGGGCCAATTGTGCGCCGCCCAATGAGACTCCCAATCACAGCTGGATGTGATAGGAGAAAACTGAGGATGGATCAACAACATTGTAGTTACTCCACAATACTAACCTAAATGACAGAGTACAAAGAAGGAAGCCTGTACAGAATACAAATACTCCAAAACATTCATCCAATTTGCAACAAGACACCAAAATATAAAATTGTGGTAAATAAATTAACTTTATGTCTTGAATACAAAAGCGTTATGTTTTGGGGGCAAATTCAAACACATCACCACATCACTGAGTACCACTCTTTCTATTTTCAAACATGGTGGTGGCTGCATCATGTTATGGGTATACTTGTCATCGACAACACTACTGTTTATAGCCTACAGTAACAGGTCTACATGGTTCTATTCAGAAATGGCGCCCTATTCCCTATTCCATGTATAGTAGTGCACTATTTTTGTGTTTTAGAGGACGTACTCCCTGGTCAAAAGTAGTGCACTATAGATGGAATAGGGTGCCATTTGGGATCTGTCTGGGTGCTGTGTTGCTTGGAGAGATGGGCAGAAGGAAAAATGTATTAAGTTGGTCGATCCTCTCATGACCTGGTTCATTAAAAGGACAAGGTGCCATGTTTTTCCCCATAACCCTTTGGGCATCAATTAACTACGTTAAAGTAGTAAACTGAAGAAAATAATCCTAGATTATAATTCTTACTCTGAGTTCCTTTCTGAATTACAGGCCCTGGCTTCAGAAAGGTGTGTCTCTCTCGGGTCTGTTGTTATTGATGTTCTGCTCTCAGTGCCAGTGTTCAGGATTGATGGCCTTAGTTTGTGGAGAAAGGCACAAGCCTCTACCCAGCTCCAGGCCCAGTGTGGCCGAGTCCAGCAGCCCACAGCGTAAACCAGTAACCCAGTTTTAATTGTCTAACCATTTATCAGCTGTCAGGCTGTGGAGGAGGCTGACGTAGAGTTTAACTACAGTGTTCCATCTATCCGTCCTTCGCCTCAGCCTGGCTGCCCAGTTTACTTACTTACTTACCACACGCGCACACACGTACACACACACACACACACGCATGCGCACACACGTACACGTACACACACACACACACACACACACACACACACACACACACACACACACACACACACACACACACACACACACACGCACACGCACACGCACACGCACACACACATACACACATACAGACACACACACACGTACGTACACACACACACACACACACGCATGCACACACACACACATACACCTACACACACACACACGCATGCGCACACACACACACACACACACACACACACACACACACACACACACACACACACACACACACACACACACACGCATGCGCGCACACACACACACACACACACACACACACACACACACACACACACACACACGCGCGATAGAGGTTATAGTTTTTCAACTTAAGGCAACGTTTCCAACATACGTTTTGTATCAGTCAAAAAATGAAATGAGACTTGGCAGATGTGTTCTTTGCCTGTTTCATCTAGCCCCGTCTCTGTTCAGGACGGCCCAAAGACTCAAAGACCTTTCTGTCATTAGGAAATATTGGTACAACCGTAATTCCACAGATCACTCAGTTGTCAAAGTAACCGTTGGCAGTCCTCCCTAGCAACAGACAGTTAAAGGTGCAGCACATGTGAATCACCCCCCCCCCCCCACTTCTTCAATATCATTTCTTTGAGCGAATTATATCTTCTAAATCATGTATACTGAACAAAAATATAAACGCAACAGGTAAATTGTTGATCCCATGTTTACATGAGCTGAAACAAAAGATCCCAGAATTTTTTTTATATGCACAAATAGCTTATTTTGCTCAAATTATGTTCACAAATTTGTTTACATTCCTGTTAGTGAACATTTCACCTTTGCCAAGAAAATCCATCCACCTGACAGGTGTGGCATATCTTGAAGCTGATGAAATAACATGATCATTACACAGGTGCACCTTGTACTGGGGACAATTAAAGGCCCGTCTAAAATTAGCAGTTTTGTCACACCACACAATGCCACAGTTAATCTCCTGTTTTGAGGAGGCGGAAAATTTGCATGCTGACTACAGGAATGTCCACCAGAGCTGTTGCCAGATAATTTGAATGTTCATTTCTCTACCATAAGCCTCCGACAGCGTTGCCTAGCAACGCAGACCACGTGCAATCCATTTTACAATAAGACTGTAAAGTATCAAAATGTGGAAAAAGTTAAGGGGTCTGAATACTTTCTGAATGCACTGTGTATAGTGGGTATATATAGTCTGGTATATGATAATCACTGTATATAGTGGGTATATATAGTCTGTCTAATAATGATAATCATTGTATATAGTGGGTATATATAGTCTGTCCAGTAATGATAATCACTGTATATAGTGTGTATATATAGTCTGTTCAGTAATGATAATCACTGTATATAGTGGGTATATATAGTCTGTCTAGTAATGATAATCACTGTATATAGTGGGTATATATAGTCGGTCTAATAATGATAATCACTGTGTTTATACGCAAAAAAGAAAAGGCAGCATGTCAAAATGTATTTTTCTGGTTGACACGTACCCTGGCCTGCCTCATAGCCGATGACAGGGTATTCACCCCGTACCCTGGCCTGCCTCATAGCCGATGACAGGGTATTCACCCCGTACCCTGGCCTCCCTCATAGCCGATGACAGGGTATTCACCCCGTACCCTGGCCTCCCTCATAGCCGATGACAGGGTATTCACCCCATACCCTGGCCTCCCTCATAGCCGATGACAGGGTATTCACCCCATACCCTGGCCTCCCTCATAGCCGATGACAGGGTATTCACCCCGTACCCTGGCCTCCCTCATAGCCGATGACAGGGTATTCACCCCATACCCTGGCCTCCCTCATAGCCGATGACAGGGTATTCACCCCATACCCTGGCCTCCCTCATAGCAGATGACAGGGTATTCACCCCTACCCTGGCCTCCCTCATAGCAGATGACAGGGTATTCACCCCATACCCTGGCCACCCTCATAGCAGATGACAGGGTATTCACCCCGTACCCTGGCCTCCCTCATAGCAGATGACAGGGTATTCACCCCGTACCCTGGCCTCCCTCATAGCAGATGACAGGGTATTCACCCCTACCCTGGCCTCCCTCATAGCAGATGACAGGGTATTCACCCCATACCCTGGCCTCCCTCATAGCCGATGACAGGGTATTCACCCCATACCCTGGCCTCCCTCATAGCAGATGACAGGGTATTCACCCCGTACCTTGGCCTCCCTCATAGCAGCGAGCAGTTCCAGTCTTTTCTTACGCAGTGTGTCAGAGAAGAAGAGAAGTCCTCATTGATGTACAGTACCAGTCAAAGGTTTGGACACAACTGCTCATTCCAGGGTTTTTATTTTTACTATTTTCCACATTGTAGAATAATAGTGAAGACATTAAAACTACGAAATAACACATATGGAATCATGTAGTAACCATAAAAGTGTTTAACAAATCAAAATATATTTGAGATTTGAGATTCTACAAAGTAGCCACCCTTTGCCTTGATGACAGCTTTGCACCTGTTTGGTATTCTCTCAAAAAAAATTCTACATGGTAGAAAATAGTAAAAATTCTGGTAAAAAGCATTGAATGAGTAGGTGTTGTCACGAACCGGCTCAGAGCCCGTAACAAAAGGGAGACAACATGGAGATAAAGAATAACAAAATGTATTTATTAAATGAAGTAAAGTAAATACAATTAACAATGGTGTGTGTGTGTGTAGTCAGTAGTGTAAGTGAGTGACTGTGTGTATACATGTGATAATTAGGGGTGTTGAAGGGTGCCAACACAAACAAACCAAATAGCCACAATAATACCACAACCAACATCTGCCTGAATGGAGAGAGTCTCCTCAATGGATGTGGAAGAGGTCTATTTGTCCTGGGACACACCCGGGCCCAGGTGTTTCCCATGTAGCTGACGACCCTCCCAACTCCGCCCACCGGCATCCTAATAAGGAAACAAGAACACAGAGAGAGAGAGAGAGAATACGGTAGACAGAGTGGGAGGGTCGTCACAGTGTGTCCAGACTGTTGACTGGTACTGTATACATATCTGTTCTTCATGAATGATCTGACCTTGGAGAGGATTAGCTGCTTGTCCTTGAACCTCACCAGTTTAAACCACCGCCGGCCGTGGTCTTGCATTATCCCGTCTGAATTTTCCCATTCCTGTGTCCTGAGTTAGATTTCAATAGTTTTTTTTGAGTCCAGCTTCAGATAAGTTTGTAAACAATTTGCGGACATTGCGCTTGATGTCAGTCCAATTATAATTTGCACAGCCAAGTCAAAAAGTCGCAAAATGCAACTTAATGGTTGCAGTCTGGAACCCTGTAAGGAATAAGGGCCTCTCATGTAATTAGGCCATTAGTTTGTTAGTTGTCAGATTAGTCCATCTATCTGGGGGTAAAGCCATGGTTTGTTAGTTGTGAGATTAGTCCATCTATCTGGGGTTAAAGCCATGGTTTGTTAGTTGTCAGATTAGTCCATCTATCTGGGGGTAAAGCCATGGTTTGTTAGTTGTGAGATTAGTCCATCTATCTGGGGTTAAAGCCATGGTTTGTTAGTTGTCAGATTAGTCCATCTATCTGGGGTTAAAGCCATGGTTTGTTAGTTGTGAGATTAGTCCATCTATCTGGGGTTAAAGCCATGGTTTGTTAATTGTCAGATTAGTCCATCTATCTGGGGTTAAAGCCATGGTTTGTTAGTTGTCAGATTAGTCCATCTATCTGGGGGTAAAGCCATGGTTTGTTAGTTGTCAGATTAGTCCATCTATCTGGGGGTAAAGCCATGGTTTGTTAGTTGTCAGATTAGTCCATCTATCTGGGGTTAAAGCCATGGTTTGTTAATTGTCAGATTAGTCCATCTATCTGGGGTTAAAGCAGTGGTTTGTTAGTTGTCAGATTAGTCCATCTATCTGGGGGTAAAGCCATGGTTTGTTAGTTGTCAGATTAGTCCATCTATCTGGGAGTAAAGCCATGGTTTGTTAGTTGTCAGATTAGTCCATCTATCTGGGGGTAAAGCCATGGTTTGTTAGTTGTGAGATTAGTCCATCTATCTGGGGTTAAAGCCATGGTTTGTTAGTTGTGAGATTAGTCCATCTATCTGGGGTTAAAGCCATGGTTTGTTAGTTGTGAGATTAGTCCATCTATCTGGGGTTAAAGCCATGGTTTGTTAATTGTCAGATTAGTCCATCTATCTGTGGTTAAAGCCATGGTTTGTTAATTGTCAGATTAGTCCATCTATCTGTGGTTAAAGCCATGGTTTGTTAATTTTCAGATTAGTCCATCTATCTGGGAGTAAAGCCATGGTTTGTTAGTTGTCAGATTAGTCCATCTATCTGGGGTTAAAGCCATGGTTTGTTAATTGTCAGATTAGTCCATCTATCTGTGGTTAAAGCCATGGTTTGGCTGTGTGGGTTAAGGCCATGATGATTGGGTAATCAGATTTTGTCAGGAGTCACTCTGACTGGCACCCGGCCGTTTCCATCTCAACGGTAACCTTGGCAACCACCAGGTATTCCATAACACTTCCTTGGCAACAAGCAGTACTTGCCTAGCGATAGAACCATCCTGATCCTGCCCAATGGCATCCGTCCAGCCATGATGTTTGAAGAAAGGAGAATGCTCTAAACCGCTTTAATCTCCATGTTGTCGCTAACTAGGGCCTGCGTCAAAAATGGCACACTAGTCCCTATATAGTGCACTACCTTTAACCAGGCCTCCCTAGTCCCTATATAGTGCACTACATTTGATCAGGCCTCCCTAGTCCCTATATAGTGCACTACTTTTGGCCAGGACATGGTTCATCGGCCCATTGGGCTCTTGTCAAAAGTAGTGCACTCTATAGGGTGACAGGTAGCCTAGTGGTTAGAGCGCTTGGCCAGTAACCGAAAGGTTGCGAGATCGAATCCCCGAGCTGACAAGGTAAAAATCTGAACAAGGTAGTTGACCCACTGTTCCGCCGTCAGTGTAAATAAGAATGTGTTGTTAACTGACTTGCCTAGTTAAATAAAGGTTAAATTGGGTACCATCTGGGACTGAACCTCCCTGTTGACTTCCTCCTGACATATACTTCCCCGCTGGGCCAAACAGAATAGAGATCGCCCACACAGGGCCTCATTTAAACACAACATAGACAGATCACTGAGATAACATACAGACCCTGTACACCAGACCCCACCTTCTGCAAGGTCTCAGAAGTGACTACACTGGCTCTGACGCTCGTCGGATGTGGCAGGGCTTGCAAACCATTACAGACTACAAAAGTACTTCTATGCTTGCTTCGAGGCAAAAAACACTGAAACATGCATGAGAGCACCAGCTGTTCTGGAAGACTGTGTGATCACGCTGTTACGTTCCCCAGTTTCTGTGTTCTGTTTTGTATTTGAGTGTGTGTTTCAGGAGATGGCTTCCTGAAGTACTCCCCAACCAGCTGATTGGTCAACCCCAGGCTAATTGGTGATTGAAGCTGACCCCGCCCCCTCGTCAAGAAGCAGCTGACACTAATCACCATTGCCGCCTGAAGATAAAAGCCAGTGTTCTGCCCCAAGAGAGATGGAGAGAGGAGAGATTTGGAGATCAGAGAGAGAATTGAATATTTTGGAAAGATCGAGAGAAATTAGATTGTGATATAGTGTTGGTTGTGTATCAGAAAGTGTGGTATGTACTGTTGTCGTTGGTAGCAGTTCTGTTGTTGTTGGTAGCAGTTTTTCTATGTCCTGTGTTTGTGAGTGTTTGTGAAATCGTTAATAATTACTCTGTTTCGTTTGTTCCCAGGGGGGAAGGAGAAGGCACTTTGGGAGTGCTTAGGCAAGAGGCCCGAGGGCATACATATACCCGTAGTATGTTTACTGTCTAGGCACACTAGGTAAGACCTGGGCGGACCACCCCCTGTATTTTGGTTAGGGCACCAGGTGGTGCTAAGTTAGGTAAGTTAAGTGGGTAAGCAGGTTAGATAGGAGAGGGGGAACTTTGATATTTACTTTCTTTGCTTTGGTTCCGTCCAGCCCCTTTTCCCCATATTACCGTGTAAGAAAATAAATTCTAGTAAACGGTAAATTCTGCTTTTGTGTCATCCTTACTCGCACCTACAGTCCATACCTCTTGCACTTCAGAGAGTTGAGTTGTAGCAGGGAGTTGCGTTCCCTCTTCTCAGAGGCGTGCGTAACACACGCTCTCTTGACCTTTAGACAGGTCAACATTCACTGGGCCAGACAGATTACCAGGACAGATTACCAGGGAACATGCGCTGACCAACTAGCAGGTGTCTTCACTGACATTTTCAACCTCTCCCTGTCCGAGTCTGTAATACCAGCAGGCCACCATAGTGCCTGTGCCCAAGAACACCAAGGTAACCTGCCTAAATAACTACCGACCCGTAGTACTCACATCTGAAGCCATGAAGTTCTTTGAAAGGCTGTTCATGGCTCACATCAACACCATTACCTCAGAAATCCCAGACCCACTCCAATTTGCATACCGCCCCAACAGATCCACAGATGATGCAATCTCTATTGCACTCCACACTGCCCTTTCCCTTCTGGACAAAAGGAACACCTATGTGAGAATGCTATTCATTGACTACAGCTCAGCGTTCAACACCACAGTGCCCTCCAAGCTCATCAATAAGGACTAAACACCTCCCTCTGCAACTGGAACCTGGACTTACTGACGGGCTGCCCCCAGGTGGTAAAGGTAAGTAACAACACTTCCGCCACGCTGAACACAGGGGCCCCTCAGGGGTGCGTGTTTAGTCCCCTCCTGTGCTCCCTGTTCATTCATGACTGCACGGCCAGGCACGACTCCAACACCATCATTAAGTTTGCCGATGACATAACAGTGGTAGGCCTGATCACCGACAACGATGAGACAGCCTATAGGGAGGATGTCAGAGACCTGGCCTTGTGGTGCCAGGACAACAACCTCTCCCTTAATGTGATCAAGACAAAGGAGATGATTGTGGACTACAGGAAAAGGAGGACAGAGCACGCCCCCATTCTCATCGATGGGGCTGCAGTGGAGCAGGTTGAGAGCTTCAAGTTCCTTGGTGTCTACATCACCAACAAACTAGCATGGTCAAAGCACACCAAGCATCCGTGAAGAGGGCATGACAAAACCTATTCCCCACAAGGAGACTGAAAAGAAATGGAATGGGTCCTCAGATCCTCAAAAGGTTCTACAGCTGCACCATCAAGAGCATGCTGTCTGGTTGCATCACTTCCTTGTATGGCAACTGCTCGGCCTCCAACCGCAAGGCACTACAGAGGATAGTGCGAATGGCACAGTATATCACTGGAGCCAAGCTTCCTGCCATCCAGGACCTCTATACCAGGTGGTGTCAGAGGAAGGCCCTAAAAATTGTCAAAGACACCAGCTACCCTAGTCATAGAGTGTTCTCACTGCTACCGCACGGTAAGCGGTACCAGGGCTCCAAGTCTAGGTCCAAGAGGATTCTAAACAGCTTCTACCCTCCAAGCCATAAGACTCCGGAACACCTAATCAAATGGCTACCCAGACTATTTGCATTGCCCCCCCTCCTCCTCCCACTCTTTTACACTGCTGCTACTCTCTGTTGTTATCATCTGTGGATAGTCACTTTAATAACTCTACCTACAGGTATATATTACCTCAACTAACCGGTACCCCCTGTTTATAGTCTCACTATTGTTATTTTACTGCTGCTCTTTAATTACTTGTTACTTTTATTTCTTGTTCTTATCCGTATTTTTTAAAACTGCATTGTTGGTTAGGGGCTCGTAAGTAAGCATTTCACTGTAAGGTCTACAACTGTTCGGTGCATGTGACTAATAGCATTTGATTTGATTTGATTTGACAGACACTCTGACATCTCTCAGGATTTTTTTGGTGTGGATCTTGAGAGCAGGCCTGAAAGGATTTGAAAGTTGAAAGCCAGGCCAGAGTGGGAAAGGTTTAAGGCAATAAATAACCAGACTGTTAGCAGGAGACGGGTGGAGTAAGAGGACATAGACGAAGGAACATGACTGGACTGGGACCTGAGACATCTGACTGGTGCAGTAGGAACATGACTGGACTGAGACCTGAGACATCTGACTGGTGCAGTAGGAACATGACTGGACTGGGACCTGAGACATCTGACTGGTGCAGTAGGAACATGACTGCACTGGGACCTGAGACATCTGACTGGTGCAGTAGGAACATGACTGGACTGGGACCTGAGACATCTGACTGGTGCAGTAGGAACATGACTGCACTGGGACCTGAGACATCTGACTGGTGCAGTAGGAACATGACCGGACTGGGACCTGAGACATCTGACTGGTGCAGTAGGAACATGACTGCACTGGGACCTGAGACATCTGACTGGTGCAGTAGGAACATGACCGGACTGGGACCTGAGACATCTGCCTGGTGCAGTAGGAACATGACTGGACTGGGACCTGAGACATCTGACTGGTGCAGTAGGAACATGACTGGACTGGGACCTGAGACATCTGCCTGGTGCAGTAGGAACATGACTGGACTGGGACCTGAGACATCTGCCTGGTGCAGTAGGAACATGACTGGACTGGGACCTGAGACATCTGCCTGGTGCAGTAGGAACATGACTGGACTGGGACCTGAGACATCTGACTGGTGCAGTACGAACATGACTGGACTGGGACCTGAGACAGTTGACTGGTGCAGTAGGAACATGACTGGACTGGGACCTGAGACAGTTGACTGGTGCAGTAGGAACATGACTGGACTGGGACCTGAAACATCTGACTGGTGCAGTAGGAACATGACTGGACTGGGACCTGAGACATCTGACTGATGCAGTAGGAACATGACTGGACTGGGACCTGAGACATCTGACTGGTGCAGTAGGAACATGACCGGACTGGGACCTGAGACATCTGACTGGTGCAGTAGGAACATGACTGGACTGAGACCTGAGACATCTGACTGGTGCAGTAGGAACATGACTGGACTGGGACCTGAGACATCTGACTGGTGCAGTAGGAACATGACTGGACTGGGACCTGAGACATCTGACTGGTGCAGTAGGAACATGACTGGACTGGGACCTGAGACAGCTGACTGGTGCAGTAGGAACATGACTGGAGTGAGACCTGAGACATCTGACTGGTGCAGTAGGAACATGACTGGACTGGGACCTGAGACATCTGACTGGTGCAGTAGGAACATGACTGGACTGGGACCTGAGACATCTGACTGGTGCAGTAGGATACATTACTGGACTGGGACCTGAGACATCTGACTGGTGCAGTAGGACACATGACTGGACTGGGACCTGAGACATCTGACTGGTGCAGTAGGAACATGACTGGACTGGGACCTGAGACATCTGACTGGTGCAGTAGGACACATGACTGGACTGGGACCTGAGACATCTGACTGATGCAGTAGGAACATGACTGGACTGGGACCTGAGACATCTGACTGGTGCAGTAGGAACATGACTGGACTGGGACCTGAGACATCTGACTGGTGCAGTAGGAACATGACTGGACTGGGACCTGAGACATCTGACTGGTGCAGTAGGAACATGACCGGACTGGGACCTGAGACATCTGACTGGTGCAGTAGGAACATGACTGGACTGGGACCTGAGACAGCTGCCTGGTGCAGTAGGAACATGACTGGACTGGGACCTGAGACATCTGACTGGTGCAGTAGGAACATGACTGGACTGGGACCTGAGACATCTGCCGGGTGCAGTAGGAACATGACTGGACTGGGACCTGAGACATCTGACTGGTGCAGTAGGAACATGACTGGACTGGGACCTGAGACATCTGCCTGGTGCAGTAGGAACATGACTGGACTGGGACCTGAGACATCTGCCTGGTGCAGTAGGAACATGACTGGACTGGGACCTGAGACATCTGCCTGGTGCAGTAGGAACATGACTGGACTGGGACCTGAGACATCTGACTGGTGCAGTACGAACATGACTGGACTGGGACCTGAGACAGTTGACTGGTGCAGTAGGAACATGACTGGACTGGGACCTGAGACAGTTGACTGGTGCAGTAGGAACATGACTGGACTGGGACCTGAAACATCTGACTGGTGCAGTAGGAACATGACTGGACTGGGACCTGAGACATCTGACTGGTGCAGTAGGAACATGACTGGACTGGGACCTGAGACATCTGACTGGTGCAGTAGGAACATGACTGGACTGGGACCTGAGACATCTGAGTGGTGCAGTAGAACATGACTGGACTGGGACCTGAGACATCTGCCTGGTGCAGTAGGAACATGACTGGACTGGGACCTGAGACATCTGCCTGGTGCAGTAGGAACATGACTGGACTGGGACCTGAGACATCTGACTGATGCAGTAGGAACATGACTGGACTGGGACCTGAGACATCTGACTGGTGCAGTAGGAACATGACCGGACTGGGACCTGAGACATCTGACTGGTGCAGTAGGAACATGACTGGACTGAGACCTGAGACATCTGACTGGTGCAGTAGGAACATGACTGGACTGGGACCTGAGACATCTGACTGGTGCAGTAGGAACATGACTGGACTGGGACCTGAGACATCTGACTGGTGCAGTAGGAACATGACTGGACTGGGACCTGAGACAGCTGACTGGTGCAGTAGGAACATGACTGGAGTGAGACCTGAGACATCTGACTGGTGCAGTAGGAACATGACTGGACTGGGACCTGAGACATCTGACTGGTGCAGTAGGAACATGACTGGACTGGGACCTGAGACATCTGACTGGTGCAGTAGGATACATTACTGGACTGGGACCTGAGACATCTGACTGGTGCAGTAGGAACATGACTGGACTGAGACCTGAGACATCTGACTGGTGCAGTAGGAACATGACTGGACTGGGACCTGAGACATCTGACTGATGCAGTAGGACACATGACTGGACTGGGACCTGAGACATCTGACTGGTGCAGTAGGACACATGACTGGACTGGGACCTGAGACATCTGACTGGTGCAGTAGGAACATGACTGGACTGGGACCTGAGACATCTGACTGGTGCAGTAGGAACATGACTGGACTGGGACCTGAGACATCTGACTGGTGCAGTAGGAACATGACCGGACTGGGACCTGAGACATCTGACTGGTGCAGTAGGAACATGACTGGACTGGGACCTGAGACATCTGACTGGTGCAGTAGGAACATGACTGGACTGAGACCTGAGACATCTGAGTGGTGCAGTAGGAACATGACTGGACTGGGACCTGAGACATCTGACTGGTGCAGTAGGAACATGACTGGACTGGGACCTGAGACATCTGCCTGGTGCAGTAGGAACATGACTGGACTGGGACCTGAGACATCTGAGTGGTGCAGTAGGAACATTACTACCTAAGCCTTATAGAACACCTCATCTCTCTCTGTCTAATGTAACACATCAGTCTTATAGAACACCTCTCCTCTCTCTGTCTAATGTAATACCTCAGCCTTATAGAACACCTCTCCTCTCTCTCTGTCTAATGTAACACCTCAGCCTTATAGAACACCTCTCCTCTCTCTCTGTCTAATGTAACACCTCAGCCTTATAGAACACCTCATCTCTCTCTGTCTAATGTAACACATCAGTCTTATAGAACACCTCTCCTCTCTCTGTCTAATGTAATACCTCAGCCTTATAGAACACCTCTCCTCTCTCTCTGTCTAATGTAACACCTCAGCCTTATAGAACACCTCTCCTCTCTCTGTCTAATGTAATACCTCAGTCTTATAGAACACCTCTCCTCTCTCTGTCTAATGTAATACCTCAGCCTTATAGAACACCTCTCCTCTCTCTCTGTCTAATGTAATACCTCAGCCTTATAGAACACCTCTCCTCTCTCTCTGTCTAATGTAATACCTCAGCCTTATAGAACACCTCTCCTCTCTCTGTCTAATGTAATACCTCAGCCTTATAGAACACCTCTCCTCTCTCTGTCTAATGTAATACCTCAGCCTTATAGAACACCTCTCCTCTCTCTGTCTAATGTAATACCTCAGCCTTATAGAACACCTCTCCTCTCTCTGTCTAATGTAATACCTCAGCCTTATAGAACACCTCTCCTCTCTCTGTCTAATGTAATACCTCAGCCTTATAGAACACCTCTCCTCTCTCTGTCTAATGTAATACCTCAGCCTTATAGAACACCTCTCCTCTCTCTCTGTCTAATGTAATACCTCAGCCTTATAGAACACCTCTCCTCTCTCTGTCTAATGTAATACCTCAGCCTTATAGAACACCTCTCCTCTCTCTGTCTAATGTAATACCTCAGCCTTATAGGACACCTCTCCTCTCTCTGTCTAATGTAATACCTCAGCCTTATAGGACACCTCTCATCTCTCTGTCTAATGTAATACCTCAGTCTTATAGACACCTCTCCTCTCTCTCTGTCTAATGTAATACCTCAGCCTTATAGAACACCTCTCCTCTCTCTGTCTAATGTAATACCTCAGCCTTATAGAACACCTCTCCTCTCTGTCTAATGTAATACCTCAGCCTTATAGAACACCTCTCCTCTCTCTGTCTAATGTAATACCTCAGTCTTATAGAACACCTCTCCTCTCTCTGTCTAATGTAATACCTCAGTCTTATAGAACACCTCTCCTCTCTGTCTAATGTAATACCTCAGCCTTATAGAACACCTCTCCTCTCTCTGTCTAATGTAATACCTCAGTCTTATAGAACACCTCTCCTCTCTCTCTGTCTATTATAAATCCTTATTGGAAAGGAGCTGTCCATCCGGAGCCAGACAGACCTGGCCTGTAGTTTTGGTAATGACATGACATGTGACCAAGAAGAAGACTCAAACCCTACCAACTAACCCTTGTAGGAATGACAATGTGTACAAATCTGCCCTCATCTTTTCGACATCTGATCTGTGTCACGGGTACAAGACATGTCAAGATGATACCACCACAATCACTAACCAATTTGGCCCTTATTGATTTTTTTCATGTATTTCACTCAGTAATTTATCTCATCGGAACACTGCAGCTGTGAAAAAAGTGCCTTCACAGCTTTCATTCAGCAGAAACCTACCATTTCTATTTCTCCCTGAGCCTGACACAGACAATGTGTTACTCCCCATCTCTGTCAACGTCACAATCGGGCACTTGAGGACAGGTAAGGGTAGGGATTTGTTCATCTGGCGCACGCCGACGCCTCAGGTGGCACGGGTCAGGCTTATCCACCTCACCTGCCGCCGTTCCCGTTAACTGTGAGGTAAAATTAAGGCTGACTATGGATGTCGCTGCCTCACCACCTCCGACAGCGAGCCTCCCCTCCCCTAACCCCTGTCACATGACACCCTATTCCCTATATGGTGCACTTCTTTTGACCACGGCCCATAGAGAGCGAGTGCCATTTGGGAGGTGCTGTAGGGAGCAGCCGGTGGCCTTGGATTAGCCGTGTCATAGCGTGCAGGACTCACCATGCCAACCAGCCAACAGGCCACTGCTAGCCGCTGGCTGAGAACACATCCAATTAAAGGATTGAAACTCTTCTCCCCTGCTCTCTGTTTATCTTTCTCAGTGCTCTCTCTCTCTCTCTCTCTCTCTCTGCTTCTCTCTGCTTCTCTCTGCTTCTCTACCTCTCTCTGTCTGCTTCTCTCTCTCTCTCTCTCTGCTTCTCTCTCTCGGCCTCTCTGCTTCTCTACCTCTCTCTGTCTGCTTCTCTCTCGGCTTCTCTGCTTCTCTACCTCTCTCTCTCTCTCTCTCTCTCTCTCTCTCTCTCTGCTTCTCTCTCAGCCTCTCTGCTTCTCTACCTCTCTCTCTCACTGCTTCTCTCTCTCTCTCTCTGTCTGCTTCTCTCTCAGCCTCTCTGCTTCTCTACCTCTCTCTCTCTCTCTCTCTCTCTCTGCTTCTCTCTCTGCTTCTCTCTGCTTCTCTCTCTCGGCCTCTCTGCTTCTCTACCTCTCTGCTCTCTGCTTCTCTCTCGGCTTCTCTGCTTCTCGCTCTCTCTCTCTCTGCTTCTCTCTCGGCCTCTCTGCCTCGCTACCTGTCTCTCTCTCTTGCTCTGCCTCTCTCTCCTTGCCTCTCTCTCTGCCTCTCTTTCTCTCTCTCTCTACTTCTCTCTCGACCTCTGCCTCTCTACCTCTCTCTCTCTCTCTGCCTCTCTCTCTCTCTCTCTCTCTCTGCCTCTCTCTCACTCTCACTCTCTCTCTCTCTCTCTCTCTCTCTCTCTCTCTCTCTCTCTCTGCCTCTCTCTCTCTCTCTCTCGCTCTCACTCTCACTCTCTCTCTCTAGCTCTGCCTCTCTCTCTGCTTCTCTCTCTCTGCTTCTCTCTCTCTGCCTCCATTCCTCTCTCTCTCTCTCTCTCTCCCTCCCTCCATCAGTTTGGTCACTGTACCAGCGGGCATCTTTTCTAGGTGTATCTAAGTGAAGTGAGGTGTGCAGAAATACCAAATGATGATGCCTGCAAAAAAAAGCTAGATATTTCTTCCTCTAAACTTTAGAGGGACAAGTCAGTCAGTCATTTTGCTGAATGGTTCTTTAAACAGTGGTTGCTGAAGTCTCTCTCCTATGCTAGCTCAATTCCGGTAACTTTTCAAAACCTTCCAGGTTTTCCTTAAATCCTGGTTAGATAGTTCCTGGAATCAGGAGGGAAAGATGCAGAAAATCTGGGAGTCATCCCACAGCAGTTTGGTTGTAATGGAGGATTGAGACGATCAAAGTCTGCTGTAGACAGTGTTAGGGTTATCTCTTGTTTCCTCAGTCCATCCTCAAGTCTGCTGTAGACAGTGTTAGGGTTATCTCTTGTTTCCTCAGTCCATCCTCAAGTCTGCTGTAGACAGTGTTAGGGTTATCTCTTGTTTCTTCAGTCCATCCTCAAGTCTGCTGTAGACAGTGTTAGGGTTATCTCTTGTTTCCTCAGTCCATCCTCAAGTCTGCTGTAGACAGTGTTAGGGTTATCTCTTGTTTCCTCAGTCCATCCTCAAGTCTGCTGTAGACAGTGTTAGGGTTATTATCTCTTGTTTCCTCAGTCCATCCTCAAGTCTGCTGTAGACAGTGTTAGGGTTATTATCTCTTGTTTCCTCAGTCCATCCTCAAGTCTGCTGTAGACAGTGTTAGGGTTATCTCTTGTTTCCTCAGTCCATCCTCAAACCAGTGTCAAAGTTGAGACTTCAGGCAGCTACACGGCTGATGGCTGAAGGTCAGGGAGGAAAGGCGAAGGGAGGACAAGAGTGTGCGTGGCTGGTGAGTGGGTGGTGAGTGGGGGGCGAGTGGGTGATGAGTGGGTGGTGAGTGGCTGGTGAGTGGCTGGTGAGTGGCTGGTGAGTGGCTGGTGAGTGGGTGATGAGTGGGTGATGAGTGGGTGATGAGTGGGGGGCGAGTGGGTGATGAGTGGGTGATGAGTGGGTGATGAGTGGGTGGTGAGTGGGTGATGAGTGGGGGCGAGTGGGTGATGAGTGGGTGGTGAGTGGGTGATGAGTGGGTGATGAGTGGGTGATGAGTGGGGGGCGAGTGGGTGGTGAATGGGTGATGAGTGGGTTGGTGGTGATGGGTGATGAATGGGGGGTGAGTGGGTGATGAGTGGGTGGTGAGTGGGTGATGAGTGGGTGATGAGTGGGGGGCGAGTGGGTGGTGAGTGGGTGATGAGTGGGTGAAGGGTGGGTGATGAGTGGGGGGCGAGTGGGTGATGCGTGGGTGGTGAGTGGGTGATGAGTGGGTGATGAGTGGGTGGGTGGTGAATGGGTGATGAGTGGGTGGGTGATGAGTGGGTGGGTGATGAGTGGGTGGGTGATGAGTGGGTGGGTGATGAGTGGGTCATGAGTGGATGGGTGATGAGTGGGTGGGTGATGAGTGGGTGGGTGATGAGTGGGTGGTGAGTGGCTGATGGATGGGTGGTGAATGGGTGATGAGTGGGTGGTAGGTGGGTGGTGAGTAGGTGATGAGTGGGTGGGTGATGAGTGGGTGGGTGAGGAGTGGGTGGGTGAGGAGTGGGTGGGTGATGAGTGGGTGAAGAGTGTGTGATGAGTGGGTGATGAATGGGTGGTGTTTGGGTGATGAGTGGGTGGTGAGTGGGTGGTGAGTGGGTGATGAATGGGTGACGAGTGGGTGGTGATTGGGTGACGAATGGGTGGTGAGTGGGTGATGAATGGGTGACGAGTGGGTGGTGGTTGGGTGACGAATGGGTGGTGAGTGGGTGACGAATGGGTGGTGAGTGGGTGACGAATGGGTGACGAGTGGGTGATGGTTGGGTGACGAATGGGTGGTGAGTGGGTGACGAATGGGTGGTGAGTGGGTGACGAATGGGTGGTGAGTGGGTGACGAATGGGTGGTGAGTGGGTGACGAATGGGTGGTGAGTGGGTGACGAATGGGTGATGAGTGGGTGGTATGTTCCCCAGTTTCTGTGTTGTGGTTTGTATATTTGTGTATGTATTTCAGGAAATGGCTTCCTGGAATCCCCCAAGCAGCTGATTGGTCGACTCCAGGGCTAATTGGAGCTGACCCCGCCCCCACGTCAGGATACAGCTGCATCCCAGTAGACTCCTTCTCCAGCTATAAAATCCAGTTTTCTGTTGCTCAGATGAGAGATGATTGCTGAGAGAATAGAGCTGAGGGTGAAATCCTGTGTTGGTTGTTTCATAGAAAGAGCTTATTGCTATAGCCTGGTTGTTGTTCAGAGAGAGTTTCTTTGATATTTTGTGTTGGTTGTTGCTGAAAAAGTTTGGGTGTAGGTTTTTCGAGCCGGTGCTGAAAAGGTATGCGTTTGTGATTAGTAATTATTCTGTTTTTGTTCCCAGGGGGGAAGGGGAAGGAGTGCTTAGGCAAGAGGCCTGTGGGTATGCATATACCCGTAGTATGTACTCTGTCTATGCACACTAGGTAAGACCTGGACCACCCCATGTATTTTGGTTAGGGCACCAGGTGGTGCTAAGTTAGGTAAGTAGTGGGTAGGCAGGTTAAGTAGGAGAGGGGGCTTTGATATTTACTTTCTTTGCTTTGGTTCCGTCGAGCCCCTTTTCCCCATATTACCATGTGATGGAAAAAAATTCCTAGTAAACGGTAAATTCTCTGCCTCTTGTCATCCTTATTTGCACCTACAGTCCCATACCACTACCTCCACCTACAGTCACATACCTCTTTACCTCCACCTACAGTCACATACCTCTATACCTCCACCTACAGTTCCATTCCTTTACCTCCACCTACAGTCCCATACCTCTTTACCTCCACCTACAGTCACATACCTCTTTACCTCCACCTACAGTCGCATACCTCTTTACCTCCACCTACAGTCACGTACCTCTTTACCTCCACCTACAGTCCCATACCTCTATACCTCCACCTACAGTCACATACCTCTTTACCTCCACCTACAGTCACATACCTCTTTCACTCCACCTACAGTCACATACCTCTTTACCTCCACCTACAGTCCCATACCTCTATACCTCCACCTACAGTCACATACCTCTTTACCTCCACCTACAGTCCCATACCTCTTTACCTCCACCTACAGTCATATACCTCTTTACCTCCACCTACAGTCCCATACCTCTTTACCTCCACCTACAGTCACATACCTCTTTACCTCCACCTACAGTCCCATACCTCTTTACCTCCACCTACAGTCCCGTACCTCTTTACCTCCACCTAGAGTCACATACCTCTTTACCTCCACCTACAGTCACATACCTCTTACCACCACCTACAGTCCCATACCTCTATACCTCCACCTACAGTCCCATACCTCTTTACCTCCACCTACAGTCCCATACCTCTTTACCTCCACCTACAGTCACGTACCTCTTTACCTCCACCTACAGTCACATACCTCTTTACCTCCACCTACAGTCCCATACCTCTTTACCTCCACCTACAGTCACATACCTCTTTACCTCCACCTACAGTCCCATACCTCTTTACCTCCACCTACAGTCCCATACCTCTTTACCTCCACCTACAGTCCCATACCTCTTTACCTCCACCTACAGTCCCGTACCTTTTTACCTCCACCTACAGTCCCGTACCTCTTTACCTCCACCTACAGTCCCATACCTCTTTACCTCCACCTACAGTCACGTACCTCTTTCACTTCACGGGGAGTTGAGTTGCAGCAGGGTGTTGCGTTCCCTCTTCCTAGAGGCGTGCGTAACGAGTGGGTGGTGATGGGTGGTGAGAGGCTGGTGATGGGTGGTGAGAGGCTGGTGATGGCTGGTGAGTAGGTGGTGAGTGCGTGGTAAATGGGGGGTAAATGGGTGGTGATGGCTGGTGAGTGGGTGGTGATGACTGGTGATGGCTGGTGATGACTGGTGATGGCTGGTGAGTGGGTGGTGATGGCTGGTGGGTGGGTGGTGATGGCTGGTGAATAGGTGGTGATGGGTGGTGATGACTGGTGATGGCTGGTGAGTGGGTGGTGATGGCTGGTGGGTGGGTGGTAAATGGGTGGTGATGGGTGGTGAGAGGCTGGTGATGGGTGGTGAGTGGGTGGTGAGTGGCTGGTGAGTGGGTGGTGAGTGGGTGGTGATGGCTGGTGAATAGGTGGTGATGGGTGGTGAGAGGCTGGTGATGGCTGGTGAGTGGGTGGTAAATGGGTGGTGATGGGT